>NC_051063.1:153285085-153362585 GCF_004664715.2 Peromyscus leucopus
CAGCCAATCAAAGAAAATCAAAACTGTCCTGTGTCCTCTGGTTGCACAACTGGGTAAGCTCTCCTATGAAGAAACAACATCCTGGAGTCCAGGGAGAGTCTTTTGTAGTATTTCATGGGAAATCACATGGTGGGACTTTCTCCAGGGACCCAGCCTGACACCTGAGCCAGTGGGCACACTGAGGAGTCTCAACATAAATACCAGCATCCTCTCCCTGACAGCCACAGACTATCACCTACTCTCCAGGACTCAGGTGAGAGATGACTCCATGGACTGACCTCCACAAACACTTCTGCTCTTCTGTCCCAGAGTGTGATTTCCTTTTAAACTAATCTTTGTGTTCTAAATATATATGATGTGAAGTTTATGCTGTGCTGAAGGGACATGTGGGAAATGCCTCACCGTGAATTGTGGGTTCCTGTAGGGGGAGACAATCTGCTCTCGATGTCTCTCTTCCTCCATCAGTGCTGTCTTGCTGTCCTCCCAGACAGACTTGGTTCAGGGCTGATGGATCCTAACTGAAGGCTTGTGATTTTGAAGAAGGTCCTGTTGCAAGGTCACCTAGGTGTCCTACTTGGATTCTAGTTGTGCAGCATTGGGAATGGACAACTAGCCTCTTCCTGGACTACAGATGTTTAAGGGAGAGGTACAAATTTGGGCATGTCTCCTAGATTCTCTTTTGATTTCTGCAGGATGAAGCTTCTCACTGGCCTTGCTGTATGGTCTTATGTCATTGTTCTGATGCCATAAAAAACACTGTTGGCAGTGCAGCAGAAGTATGGACAAGAGAGAAAATTTGGAAGAGAAGGAGAGGAGAACTGACGGAAAGAGCATGTGAAGACAGAAACAGAATGCAAATGGAATTATGGAAATATTAATTAAGTATAAAAAGTTAGCAAGAGCTGCCACCATACAGTGTAAGCATATAAGTTCTGTTTTGCTTGTTGGTTGCAGCTGTGGGTGGGGTGAGTTTGTCTGATGTGGCAAGCAGAATTAGTAAGGTCATTTTTTTTGTGTAGCAGTTGTTTTTTTATTGTGAGGCTTACCGAGGTAAGGCTGATGCGTGAAGTATGGCTTGTGGTCTTCAGCCAACCATTTCAAAGCTTTTGCCCACTGCCTTGGGATGTAACTTCTTGAGGTTTTGTAGGGTGCCATACAAATACAAATCTCGGACTAGTGATGGTAATGGTCTGAACACAGCAGGTGGCAGAGCAGTGTTTGAATTTGGCTGTGCCTGAGACCATCTAGCCTGGTTGATGTGTCTGCTTGCTGTCTCCCATGTGAACTTGTTAGGTGCATGTGAAATCCCCAGTAGGTTTTAATATTACTGAAGCCTGTGCCCTCTTAATCCCAGAGTCTCAGGATTGATCTTGGATGTGGCTGTCATGGCAGCTTTCAGTAAATGCCTATGTGATTGAACCTACAGCCACCACTGAGGACTGTGGCTCTAGTGCCTCCTCAATCATCCACCCCACTGCACAGTCTGTTTAGAAGGACTTGAAGTGCCTGTTGACAGTGCACGCACATTGTTGAGATGGATTGCTTAGAAATTAGTACAGAAGTGTTTTCTGAGTGCACTCTTCTCTGCCTTTCCTGTGGCTCCTCATACTGTTATTCCTTAAGAAATGTAAATTTATTTTTTTTAAAAACCTTTTAAATTTTATTTAATTTTATTTTAATGTGCATTGGTGTGAGGATGTCAGATTTCTGGAACTGGACTTACAGACAATGATGAGTTGCTATGAGGTTGCTGGGAATTGAACCTGGATCCTCGGGAAGAAGAGCCAGTGTTCTTAATCACTGTGCCATCTCTCAAGCCCTAAATTCATTCTTGAACGCTCATTTTGGTCAAGGGTAATTTGACAGTTACTTATTGGACATTTTCAATGTCTGGACATATGTTACATGACATACCAGGGGTTATGCTCTCAAAAGATGTTAGGAAGAAACAAGGATGCTGAAAACCTTACTGAGTCCTCAGATCAGCCCTGGAAACAAGAGGCCCAACGGTCCAATAGAGCCAAAGCTGTGAAATCCAGTTCTGTGATAACTTCTTCCTTCTTTACATCAAATACTCCCTTTGTGTAATAACCTGGAGATAACAAGTGCACTGTGCTGGTCATGCTAACACAACACAACATCACTCCCTAATGATGTTCAGTGGTAACTTTGACCAAGTAGGATTAGATTAGACAATGTTCTTCTCTACCATGGTCTCAGGCTGCTCTGACCACAAGCTCAAGCCATGAGTTCTTTTCATCCCTTTCATCCTCTCTAAGACATAGGTAGAGTCTTGAGGTTCATATTACTATTGTCTTTCCCACCCAGGGGCTGGGGGCATGTGGCGAGCCTACTCTAACATGAAGGAGGCCAAATGGAAAGATTCAGACAAATATATCCTAGAGGGAATATATGATGCAGCCTAACAGGTACTGGGGGAGTCTGGGCTGCTGAAGTCATCAGATAAACACAGACTGTTGGGACACTGAGCCTGGGTAGTGGAGACTGACTGTGCTAGGAGACCAGGGGCAGATGAGCCTTCAGAGAAGGTCATGCCAATCTGTGGCCCTCCCCCTCTTGCTCATGCAGTTACTTCCTCCATTTATGCTCAGTGTGGATCCTGGGCTGGGGGCAGAGCCAGCACACAGCTCATGCTGAATAAGCCTGCTTCCAAATGCAGACAGGGAGATTCTAATCCATACCTATCTGGTGATGGTCATTCAGTGTAGGGTGGCCAGCCTGGCCTAAGCAGGGATGGGCCTGGCAGCATCACTGTTTTAGGCCCTTCCTGGTCTTTCTTGGTTTCCTCCTAAAACCATCTCTTGCAAAGTAGAGAACTGAGGTAGACTGTGGCCATGCAGCTTGGTGATAGATCTCCTCCATGTCTGCTTCTCCTAGTGATGCAAGAGAGAAAATTTAGAGTTTCATGGGCCATAGACATGAGGATTCCATGGCTGATTGTAGCTGAAAGTTTTCCCATGTCCCACCTGGCCTTTACTTAGGACAAATCTCTCTCACCTGCCGGTCCTGCAGCTGCTCAGACCCAAATAAACACACACAGGCTTATATTATTTTTAAACTATGGCCATGGCAGGCTTCTTACCAGCTAGCTCTTATATCTTAAATTAACCATTTCTATAAATCTACACTTTGCCATGTGGCTTACCAGTATCTTTATATCTTGCTACTCCTGGTGGTGGCTGGCAGCATCTTCTCTGTTCTGCCTTTCTCCTTCCTTTTCCTTTAGTTGGAATGTCCCGCCTAACCTTATTTTGCCTCACCATTGACCAAACAGCTTTATTTATCATCCAATCAGAGCAACACATTCACAGCATACAGAACGATATCACCCATCATTTCCCCCTTTCTTTCTATTCAAAAGGAAGATTTTAACTTTAACATATAGTAAAATTACATATAACAAAAACAGTTATCAAGTAAGAATTGTAGTTATAATAGCTGGTGTATTTGTATCTGGCAAAATTAAAAAAGATATCCTATCTATCTTATATTTGTGAGTCTAAGGTTTTATGTTTAACCTTCGTTTCTCCAGTGTTTCTCTTTGGATACAGGCAGGCCTCCCATGGATATCAGCCAGCCATTGTATATCAATTTGCACTGAAACGAGGCACCTCTGCTTCTATTGAGGCTGGATGAAGCAATCCAGTAGGAGAAATGGGTCCCAAAGCAGGCAACAGTGTCAGAGACAGCCCCTGCTCTCACTGTTAGGAGTCTCACACGAAGATCAAGTTATACACTTGTAAACTTTTTGATCCATCAGGCTGAGATGTCCTCTACTTCCCCACACTACTGTGATGGCCAAGCTCTAGATCTAGTATTTGCTGGATCTGGAGATGCCCTTAGATGCTCAGATGTCACAATCTTTATTTGCCTTCAGGTTTTGTGACATCTGCACAATTTTATCTAAAATTACTAACTCAAGAGTGTATTTCAAAGTCTAATCCTTGCAGCATTTTGAGTTCTGTAGATTCATATTACACTCCTCAACAGCTCTAGCCCAGAACATGTACACAAATGCCCATTAGGAAAGACATGGCTATGTCTTATGCATTAGAGTGAATCATGACTAAACTTAACTTTCTCATTACCTTTGAGAGCCTCGGTTTTTCCTTCTCCCTTCCTCACTTTATCTTTCCTTCCTCCCATGCTTCCTCTCCCCTACCATCCTTCACTTCTCTTTCTCTTTCCTTCTCTTCCCTTTTCCTTATTCAGTCCTAAGTCTCTTTTTGGCCAAATAAAGACTCTTTGTTACTTGAAACTCTACTTTCATTTGAAGCAATAACTGAATACCCCAGAGAGGTCACCTCACCACACTCCTGGTGCAATGGGAGAAGCTAAAATAATTTCTTTAATGCTTAATTTCTTAATGAATAAGCATAGCAGATATTAAAAATTAACTTGCACAAATTTATTTCATATTTAATATAGTAGTTCAGTGAAAAATAACTTGTTCAAGGATAAGAATGCACAGAGATTACACATTCAGCCTTTCTATTCAGATTTGAAGCTCCTGATCTATTTAGGCAACACTCAGCTCTCAGATACTCTCCTCATAGCCCTTGGATCTGCATCCCATCTGGACTCTTTGGCATAAAGAAGAACTTTATGGGCCATAGAAGAATTTCATGTGCCAAGTGACCAATAGATGGACCAGTTCACAAAGATTTGATGTTCCATTTGTTTAAAGCCAGAAGAAAATACTAATAACAACAAAGAATCTTTTAATGGTACCTGCACATGAGAATGAGTTTTAAGACCCTGGATTTCAGGTGACACCTCTTGTTATGCTCCTGCTACCACTTGGAAAGATATGGGATGAGACACAGGAATCTGTTTTCAGTATGAAACACAAAACTTGAGAATTCCTTGTTGCATGTGTGTGTCAAGAAACTAAATGAAGACAGATTATGTCAGAAACTCTTGGGTACCTTAGTAAAAATATGAAATTGTCAAGAAATATGATTGCTCTTCCTGAAATAGCATGGGGAGTTTAAAATTACAGAATACACTTTTATGTATGTCAGAACATTGGAATGTAAGAATTCTAATGAGAAATAGTTAAAAATTGACCACATGTTATGATTTTTGCTTCTGTGATTACTTGAACCCAATGTTCTATTCTTGGTTAGATAGAAGATATTTCAGAAGCTGTTTTAGGTAAACAAAACAGGTCATGGATCACAACATTTGTAAATTACAACTTGTAAGTTGCAATTTGTAAGTAAGTTCCCTCACGAAGAGTTAAAGGTATCACATTTTGAAAATGCTCTTAGCATTTCTTGTTTTGGGGGCTATTTTTTCTAAATATAGGTAGCATTGTTACCATGTAGGCCAAGTGGAGAGAGAGGAAGAACGAGAAATGAGGTTTCTATGCATTACTTTGTGTTTTCTGTGAATGGACAATAATTAAATAAAGATTCTTGGTAAAAATTTTTAGTAAATTACATGCAACACATAAGTAGTATAGTAAGTCTATTGATTTTCAAAAATTTCCAAGTTAACTCAAGAAGAAAAAACTGATTGTAAAAATTAGCTGTAAGCATGAGCATTGTATCCTGCCTCACCAATAGCAGTGTTAGATATATGCAAAAATGCTACAACTGAGGATTTTAAAGAAAAAGTGATGTTTATGCACGTTTGGGCTCATCAAATACTACTTAGAGTTGCCTTAAACTACTCTTGAACAAGAGTGAAAACTGATGAATTGGAATTCACTAAATATTAGAAGCCTCACATTAAAGTTTACTCTGAAGACAAAAATGTCATCACAGCCAGGAAAAATATTTGCAATTCACATTTTTAACAAAAGATTTATATTGAAAATGTATGCTGAAATCATAAGCCACTAAAAAGGTCTCAAAATATTTTTTACTCAATTTGCTCAAAAGCATTTTGATTAATTAGTTCTTGCCTGACTCATAAGTACTCCCAGTACTTATTCGGCTTTACTTATCCAGCTGTTTTTTCTTGCTTATGACCTCACCAATCTTAGATGTAAATGTTTTTACTGGATTTGTTCACTTAAAGCCATGCCGTTTAATTAAACAAACATAAAATAGTGCTCAAGACAAACTGGCTGCTGGAGAACCCGGAGTTCCTTTTGCATTTGGCAGTTGTTACTATTACACCAACAACACCCAAGAAAAGAAGAAATGAAAAGAGAGAAGTAACTTTGAGGTTTAATAGAAATTCACATGACTACTCAAAAGATCTTCCAAACATGGGAAATGAAAGACTTTTAGATTAAGTGATTTTCCTACTTTCACACAATTAGTTAATTGTGGATCAACAATTCAAGATCTGTGCATTCAAATAGAGTGGTCTAAGAAGACAACAGAGCTGATGGAGGAATACAAACACATTCCATTATAAATAAATAGAATAAATAAAATATGAGTGAAGGAGAAATAGGATCAGCTAGAGGAAGTGTACTCACAGGGGCTTCTGTGGATATCTGCACATGGCAAATGTTGTAGACACATTTAATCACTTCATCTTTGCAATCAATTTGTCAGGTATCTACAGCTGTGTTTCAAAACACAAATAAGAAAGTAATAGTTAGGAGCTGCATTTACTTTACCCAGATCGCAGAGCAGGCATGATCCAGAGCTGGAATCCAAGTTCTTACTCAGGCCAAATATTAAGTCCCTTTTCATTTTGCATACTAGCCTTAAAATGAAGGAGGAAAGAGCTGAGATTTCAGATTGTCTGATAATGGCAGAAATCACCTTAATATGAAATCATTAGTGAACCATTATTGAAAGCCCAGCTCTTCAATCAGAGATATTGCAAGCTTGTGTATATGGTAATGGCCTTCTTTTCTGTTCGATCGATGTTTTTCTTATAATCAGCCACCATTCACCAGTCTAAGTGCACCAGAATCGGTGTTGGTATTGGAAAAAGAATTTTAAAGACAAGTGTCTTTTATTATTGATTCCTTTCATAACATATCAAAGTACACTATTAGGCAATTTATACCTTTTCCTGCTACGATCAGTGAAACGGTGCTCTATGGTAACTTTAAACCAAATCATTTATTTACATATCTATATAGTTAATCAAGCATGTAACTTTTTCTAAAGCAACATTGCTTAACCTCTGCGTAAATCATTTATCATTGGCCAAGATTTCCCTGTGTTCTGCATTTTCATGTTTGAAATTAGGAAATTCTATCATTTTTTCTACATATAAAATAGTATTCTAATACTGCAATATCTTCAAAGTGCATGCCACTCTATCTCATAACAACTCAGAATTCCTACTATCATTCTCTATCATATCTTTTCTCTTTCTTTGCAAATCCTTTTAACATCATGACTTTTTTGACAGTTGTATTATCCCTCATTTCATTCTCACATCTCAGAAGTCCATTTTCCTTTTTCCAACCCTGTGCTCCATGACAGCTCTTCATATGAAAATGTCTTTCAAAATTTTGCAGCTTTTAAATTTTTTTCTCATAAAAGAAGAGGCTATTACTTTTCTGTAATTTTGCTCAGTGTTCTGACATGCAGATGGAAAAACCATTTTATTCATTAGTCATGTATATGTGGAGGCAGGGAAAATGACATCAAAGATCAGCATTCAAACACTCACCAAATACTCCTTTTCCCTACAATAAAATGAACAGTTAGAGAAAGTGATTTTATGTGGAGGTGGTTTTTAGTAAAATTGAATGTTATATCTTATGTAAAAGTTACAAAAAAAAAAATGAAACAGAGAAGGAAGGAAAGGAAGTCATGAATCTCAGTTGTACATCCAACTTCAGGAAATAGGTTCCTCTGACCTCACTCTCCCCTCCCTGACAAACTACCTTTAGTGACTTTGTGGTTCGTGCTTAGTTAGCTCTACTGGAACTTGGAGAATGTGAGATTCTCCAAGACTATTTCTATGGAAAGCTGAGCAGTCTTGGATGCTAGTTTATAGCTGAGACATTTTTAAAACATCTCACAGTAGGGGAATCTGTTCGATCCCTTATGGAGCAAAAAACAGGTGACAAGGAGGTTAACCTGTCAAAGGCATTGTAACAGGAAATTCCACCATAGAGACAGGGGCAAGGACGAGTGAGATACTTGAGAGAACGAGAGCTGTGCAATCAGTACTTATGGAGCCATGTCTTAGAAAGAGGGGTTGCCATTCTTATAGAATCCAGATCCTACTGCCCCCCAAGAGTTTTACAATGGTACACTGCTTTCTGAGATGTGAGATTCTAGAACCATGTGTGGCTGAACACAGGCAGTAGCTAAATAACAATTTTGCACTCAATTACTTCAGAATTCTATGCAGTCTTTACTTATCTATTGGTTGTGTCTGTGTTTGGGGGCAATTTTATATCATCTGGAGATTTGTGTCCATTTGTGAAACAATGATTATAAATCCATTTTTGTAGGATTAATGAGAAAAGCTAAATTAATGATAGATAATCATTCCTTCCTCATATGGGGAGATTACTGGTCAGTACTAGCTCTGCTCATAATTAAATGAAGATGCTGTCTGGAGAAGGTGGCCATAGGAAATATGTTATAGGAGGAACAATTCAGAGCCTGGGTGCTGTCATTTGAACAAAGCAGGATAAGGTATCTTATCACCATTTCTTATGTAGCCTGTGGCAGTGCATAGAGAACCAAACATGAGGATTTTCTTATTGATAATAATATTTCAAGCACATTCTAGCAGGGATGATTCTGAATTTTAGATATTACATGTCTTATGCTACTGAAGGCAGTATATTCTATATGCCTATTTTATGTGTGGATGTCTAGTCAATGGCTCAGACTTATTACTAACTAGGTCTTAAAACTTAAACTATGCCATTTCTATTAATCTATATATTGCCATGTGACTGTGGTGTTACTGATCTGCTGGCATCTTGTTCCTTGGGCAGCTGGATGACATCTGCCCCTGACCCTGCCCTTTCCCTGTATCTCTGCTTGGATTTTCCACCTGGCTCCTATCTGCCTTGCCATAGACCATAGTAACTTTATTTATTAACCAATGGGAGCAACACATATTCACAGCATACAGAAAGACATCCCACATCAGAGAATAGTTTTGCATGATCCACTGGGAAAATTTGTTGTTCTTGGCTGATCTTTCTGACTCAATCACATGCGTACTCCTTGTCATTATTTTTAACACATGTCAAAGATTTTTTTTAAATTTAACTCATTTATTAACTAGGAAACCAATGGGATGAGGAAACTATCTTCTAGAATATTTTGAAGAACTTGGCTTATTTGGTGCTTTTCTTTAAGCAGATTTATAACTTCTAGATACAAGACTGTTTTATGTCTTTTAGGGCAAAAGTCTTTTAAATTCCAGGGTCATCTTTGCTATTAGAACTCATTTGCATGGTAGCAAAGGTGTAACATTCCTAACTCTCAGAGTCTCAGCTTTCCTCAGCCAGCAGCACAGACCCAAGTCTAGCAATACTAGCTTGCTAAAGGAAATGATCATCTTTCTCTGGTCCTGCTGAATTAAGATATAGAGGACACTGAGAGGCTTTGTTGTCACATTGTCTGAAAGAATTCCAGATTGTAGATAAACAAGCTTAAAGCCTCTGTTTTTTTCTTACACGCATCCTGTTGGTAGATTTTCTCCATGACATTTTGATCAACTGTTTAAGATGATGAAGGAATGTTTTCCAGACTGTGATGATGATGAGTGATGTTATGAGGAGATGGAAGCAGTTCACACCCTTTGACTTGGCAAACAGTTGTGAACAGTGGCAAACCATCCTCATGCGGCATCATTGATGGTATCTTTATTTATTTATTTATCTTTTATGAACCTCAAAGTGATGGGTCAGTTTCTAAGTCTATAGAGAACAGATAAAAAGAGGCAGAAATGGAAAGTCACACAGTTAGAAAAAAGAAGACCAACTGTATAGGGATTCAAGAACATGGGCCTGTTCTCGTGCCGTGAAGCATGAGAAAGGGGTGTTCTGGGTCTAACCTGGCAATGTAAAAAGCCCCTGTTTCTCATTGTTTGTCATCACAGAAGAAAACTTACTTCAAACGTAAATATGGTGCCATTGGAGCTTTACCCTGATTTGTTATTTCACTATCTGTTTATATAAACTGACATTTGTCTCTGTAGTTTATATATGATACCTGTGAAAGGTTGGGAGCTGTAATGAATTCTCATTTTTGATTTAATAATTCAATAAATCATGTTTAATAATAAAAAATAAGAGCCAATCCATGTGCATTGAATGCAAAGTTGTGATGTATATTAGCTAAGAAACCAGAGCAGATTCTGAAATACCAAATTATGTCACAATATGCAGCTGCCAAAAATAATAGCTGTTTTTATGAGCCCATGTCCTTGTCAAAGACTCTGACCAGCTCTGTGCAGTCTTGTTGTTAACTCTACTTCTCTCAGAAGCTTTGAGACAGCCCATATCAATAATGACTTTTGACAAACTCTGTAAAGTAGAACTGGCAGAGTGGTAAAGACTGCATGAGGTGGGATCAGTAACAAAGAACACCTCTGCAGCCAAAGTCCCAGCATGCAACACTGGAGATGTTTTGGAGCAAGTGTGAAGTGCTCACTGGCTTTGATGGTGAGGGAAATATAAACAAATGAGGAATGGATATTGATAGACAGGTGCATGTGACAACTTGCTCTTGTAGCTGTTTCCAGATAGTTTTCCTCAGGAATTGTTTCTGAGATGACACAAGGAAATGAGATCCTTTTAAATCATCTTAGCACAGCTAAGCTTTACAAAGCAACAGAATTGAGTGAAAAATGTAATAATCTCTTTAACTTCAATAGTCACCAAAATTAAAGATAAATTTTCCTCCTCTCTAAAGTTAAATAATTCCAATTTCCATATTCTTTATTTTATTGAAATGAAAGTTTTATGTTGAAAATAGTGAAATGCTTGTTGTTTTATTGATAAAAAAGAAAACAGGCCCGGCAGTGGTGGCTCATGCCTTTAATCCCAGCACTCGGGAGGCAGAGGCAGGAGGATCTCTGTGAGTTCGAGGCCAGCCTGGTCTACAAAGTGAGTTCCACGAAAGGCGCAAAGCTACACAGAGAAACCCTGTCTTGAAAAACCATTAAAAAAAAAAAAAGAATAAATTATAGGCTGGGCGGTGGTGGTACACGCCTTTAATCCCAGCATTTGGGAGGCAGAGCTAGGCAGATCTCTGTGAGTTCGAGGCCAGCCTGGGCTACCAAGTGAGTCTTAGGAAAGGTGCAAAGCTGCACAAAGAAACCCTGTCTTGAAAAACAACAACAACAACAACAACAACAACAAAAAGAAAACAGAAGACATTCTATCTATGATTAGTTCCTAAAACAAGATGTTTCATCTTCAGATAAAAGGGATTATTTATTGTTAGGACAATCATAGTTAAAAATCACAAGACTGTATTTGGGATGCTGGATATGCAGAAGATTCTCCTGAATTCTGTGGCTTCGACAATATCAAGCTGCCTCACTCAGGGTGCTTTATTGCATGTTCTAATGTCTCTTGTTTTTTTTTTTTTTTTTTTTTTTTTTTTTCCCATGACAACATATATACATTTGAAGTAAAGTTTTTACTATTGGCTTATTGCTGGGTTAGACACAGAATTGTACTTTCTTATGCCTCATGGAACAGTCCTATTTGAAAATATAATAATCCTACAATCAAATAAGGCTTAATAGGCCTTCATGTAAAACTAAATCCAGTAGAAAAATTATACCAAGTTCTTCCCTATTGTCCCCCCAGTTACTGCACTGGTGAACGGAAAGACATAACATATAGAAAACTCTGAATTAACTAGTATACTCAATATTGATAATGGCTTGACCCATAACAATAAAAAATAAAGAATGTTGGGATAAAGATTTGAAAAAGAAATCTGTTTATTACAAACTTTTCCTTTGAGAGTAAAAATTGCCAGATGTCATGCTTTATCAGAAGGACTCAGGAGGTCTTGTCAAAGGATGGTCATGGCTTTCAGGCCATGACTGGGAATGGTGGATTAAATGGCACAGCCTACTGAACATTCCTTTAAACAAACAATACGCCTTGTGAGCACAAGCTCTTCCTCCTACTATCCTAGTATCCAATGCATTGGTACAGTGACTTAGGCTGAAATTCTTGTCCTAGAAATGATATTTTACAGATAATTCCGAGAAATCCAAGCCCCTCAGTCTTGTGGGTCCATGTGGTTTCTGTGGGATTTAGTCTTCAAAAATCATGACACCAGCCAAAGTCTCACAGAAGCTCATTAGATGCCCTGCTATGATGGAGTATAGGTTTTTCAAAGAAAAATAATTCAGATAAATATTATCTCTTTGTTAATTGAGCCAATAAAAGAATAACATCTGCACATCTCTCCCTGTGCCAAAAGCTTTTAATGCCTCTAAACCTAAATACTGTTGATAATCAGCATTGCAGCAAGAGGTCACAAGACTCCTGAGCATCTCAAGCAGTGAGGAAGCCATCATCTTGTCTTCATGCCTTCAGCTCTGTCATCTCTGTGCATATTGAATGTTGTTACAGCTTGTGTTCTCAACTAATGACCCACATTTCTGCAAATGGTGACATTAATCTGTCATTTAAATGCAAATCCCTCCTGAAATGCTCGTGGGTTAGGGGTGTAATAGCCACAGTGCAGAATCTCTTAAAATAGCAAGTTTGACTCTAATGTATTTTAGGGATTTAGCAGAATATATAGGAAGGGATCATTTTAGAATGAAAGAAAAAAATGTGTCTGAGAGGTGATATATTCCTCTTGTTTTCTACTGTGAAGAACCTTACAATTCTACTACATGTAAATTATTACATTTAAAGTTAGATTTATTTGGATAAATCTTGCATTTTAATATCTTCATAGTCAAGCACATAAGCATATATTTCCTAGCTTTGTTTTTAATTGTAGGAGTTACATTTCTGTCATTGGGAAATAACTTACTGCTCTGTTGTAGGGATAAGAAATTGCTTGAGACTGATTAATTTATAAGCATCAGATATGTATTTGTTACACCTATAGAGGGTAGAAAGTATAAGAGGGTAGTGCCAACAACTGTCGAGGACTGTCTTGCTGTGTGACAGTTTGGCTGAGAGTCATGTGTCCTTGTAGTCACCATCCTGCTAAAGCAGGCTCTCTCCAGTAACAGCACACTGATCCACTCATGAAAAAGGCACTCTCTAGACTTCATGACTTCATGGACTTCCCTTCAACCTCACTGAATTTTAATGAACATTACAATTGAGCATTGAGTTTTGGAGTGAAAATTCAAAAGCAGCTGGGAAGCAAAAAGAAATACAATAGTTAATGGGTACATCTATCTTTATCAACATAAAAGTCCAGGAAATGCTTAGGAAGATTTCTATCTGTTCTACATGACATTTTTCAATGCCTTTACTTTTCTGATTATTATGTTTCTATTCAATATTGTGTAGTTTTCCAATGAAAAGGAAGTTGAATTAAATTAGTGCCAACCAATTTTTTAAAAAAATCTTAGGCTTAACACCTATGACTAAGGAAGTATGTTTTTCAATTTGTGTTACTTTCAATTTCCCACAAAGTTTCAAAATGTAGTGATGATCAGATAATGAAGTGGAAGACAAAATCTGTAAACAGATGTGATACTGTAGATTTTGCTCAATGTCACATTGACACACAGCAAAATCAAATAAGAAAAGCAAGTATCCAGACCCCAGCATCTTCTGAATTATTCACTGGGTAGAAAGATATTTATAAACTATTTCTAGTTTGAATATAGGATTTATCAAAGGTGTTTTAAACCAAAAATCATATATTCAAACATTTACATTAAAAGAATGCTATCATGAACTGTGGACCAGTAGCTGTGGAGCCTCCATGGGACTGGACTAGGCCCTCTGCATAGGCAAGACAGTTGTGTAGCTTTACCTGGCAATAGGATCAGAATCCATCCTGGTGCATGAGAGGACTTTTTAGAGCCCAGTGCCTATGGTGGGACACCTTGCACAGCCTTGATGTAGGGAGAGGGGCTTGGACCCGCCTCAACTAAATGTACCTGGTTCTGCTGACTCCCCATGGGAGACCTTGCCTTGGAGGAAGTGGGAATGGGGAGTGGGTTGGGAATAAGGCTGGGAGGCAAGAGGAGAGAGGAGAGGGAGATCTGTGGTTGGTATGTAAAATGCATAGAAAATTTCTTAATAATAAAAAAGAAAAAGAAGAATGCTATCAGATGCTCAAACACTATACACAATCAAAATATTCATTAGCATTGTTATGTTAGGAATGTGTAGTGATGGAGAGTCAAGCCAAACATCAGGAAGTAAATTCATGAAAAAAACGCAAATACTGAAAAAAAAAAAAAAAAAAAAACTACCTTGAGGAGAGAATAGAGTGAAGTCAGTCTTGGGATTTGAGGAACTTTATTAAGGAAATATGACTTTCAATAATGACTGAATTGTGGGCAGGGGGCAGTCATGTAATAATTTGGGATATTATGAATACACAGGTTAGAAGTTTGGCTCTTACAGGAAAGATACTTGTTGTGCAACCTGATAATCTATGTTGAATGCATGGGACTTACATAAAGGTGGAAAGAGAGGAAATGAATCCATAAAGTTGTTTCTGACCTCCTCATATGAGCCCATGTGTGTCCCCAACTCCAATCATTATCATCATCATCACCATCAACAACAACAACACAACTACCATGATCATAAGTCTGTTTAAGTGACAGAAAATCTGAAATGATCAATAGTAAACTAAAGGAATATGGAGGAAGAATGAACCAATAATTGCAGCTTTGAACTAATGCAGGGCACAGGAGAGCTCAGAGAATGGATTTGTGTTCAAGCATGGAACTGAAAGAAGCAACTGGAGGTTTAGACAAATCAAAACCATGAAGTCATTTATATTCATTTCTAGGTGGAAGACATTGTCTTAGGGTAAAGGAGAAACCAGGAAAGTGCTCACTGTTATCTCTGGACTTGAGAGACATTGGCAGACTGACCTTGAGTTATGTCAGTGAAAATTCTGGAAGGAAGTAGGGTTTGGGAAAGAGATAAAGCTGAAGGAACATGAATGTGTAACTGTACTGAATGACAGGAAATAGAAGAATTAAGGATGCTTCTTTTATCTCCATGAATAAATTTCTTTAATTTGAGAATGTATTCTTCTATGATTTGAAGATCTGGTTTGTGCCATTGACCTGGGATGTGATCAAGGGTTTTGTCTGACCAAATAGATGAATTTTTCTATAATAGGCTGAAATAGAGAAAGTTGGGACTTGATGGAACACGTGATTCTGGGGTGGACACTTCAGGTGGATACATCTAGGAGATAAAATATCTAAAGCTCAGGGATATCAATATGTAAGAGCCATCAGGAATCTCACTGCCCTTTCTAGCAGAGAGGAGGCATATGTAAGTATTATACCTTGTATTAGATCACTTTCATTATTGCATCAAAATGTCTGAAGAACGCTAATTTATAAAGGAAAATTATATTATGTTAGCTCACAATTCTAGTGCCTCGAGATCATGGTGTTTGCCTGAGCTTCCATCATGTTAAATGAGACCACAATGTCGAGAACATGAATACTAAGCTCTCAACACTGTGATAGCCCGTTGGTGTGCTCTTCTCTGGGGAAGACTGTTTCTTCTGCTCTCAGCATTCCTTAGTTGCTCGCGGTTGTGTAGGGTTGAGGGAACCTTGTGAGCTTTCCCTCTTCCACATTAGCTGTCTACTGATGTCCTTGTTCAGGTCATGCTGATGCTATCCTTCTCTCTCTCTTTCCTTTACAGCTTCTACACCCCAGCAGAGTCTTTTAAGCAGTATAAAAATTACAACGTGGTTACATTCTATTTGTTTCAAGTTAATGATTATAATGAAAACCATTAAAAATATGTTTCTGATTTCCTTTACATGCTTAAACATTTTATGTATTTCAGGTGGTTATTTCCAAAGACCCATATATATCACATCTAATAAACCTGTTATATATTAACAATGTGTAAGTAAGCAAAATACTTTTCTCAGCCAGTTCTTTTACTGAAAGGCTGAATTTTGCCATTATAAAGAAAGGATCAATCATTTTATTTATCTCAAAAGGCAATCTTATAAAAAAACTTGAAAGAATCACAAATCTAGAATTTAAAAGTGAAAAACAGTCATTTCTACTTTAAATCCTCAGGGTGCATTTCCACTCATCAATATTTTTTATCTCAGGAAGCTGAGAGAAAAATGGGTACAAGGAACTAATCATCGCCACTGATCACCAACCTATTCTAGCATGAAAGGTATGTCAGCCAGAAATAGTCAGGTTTCCTTTGTTTCTTGACCTCAATGTGTCTCTCACTCAACTATTAAAAGTGTGCCTTTCTAAATTTTAAATTGTTCCCCAAGATTTTTTCCTTCCTTCCTTCCTTCCTTCCTTCCTTCCTTCCTTCCTTCCTTCCTTCCTTCCTTCCTTCCTTCCTTCCTTCCTTCCTTCCTTCCTTTCTTCCCTCCCTCCTTCCCTTCCCTTCCCTTCTCTTCCCTTCCCTTCCCTTTTTCCTCCCTCCCTCCCTCCCTCCCTCCCTCCTCCCTCCCTTCTTCTCTCTCTCTCTCTCTCTCTCTCTCTCTCTCTCTCTCTCTCTCTCTCTCTCTCTCTTTAGACCAGGATTTTTCTGTTTAGCTTTGGAACCTGTCCTGGAACTCACCCTGTAGACCAGGCTGGCCTTGAATTCACAGAGAGAGCTCTGTCTGCCTCTTTAATCTCAGAGTGCTGGGATAAAAGGCATGTGCCACCACCGCTTGGCCCCTAAATTTACTAATAATCTACATGTCTAAATTCCTTCTAAGGATGGTGGTTGAATCATCCAGCAGTAATGTTTGGAAACAATTTAGCAGTAATGTTTGGAAAAAGTCAGTCACAATTATTGTAATAGCAGTAACACTGCACAGTGAGGGGCTAGAAACATCCTGTGAGTTTTCATACAACTCATAGATAATGAGGGACGTGGTGACTGTGGGGGCAGTAAGCAGAGAGCTAGGCTCAATAACAGCATGAGGTCTGCAGGACATGTAGTCCTTGGAGGCTCTGCCTCTCCACGGCTCAGTTGATGAAGTTTTGCTGGCTACCAAGCAATGGTCCTTGAGTTCCAATGCTGCCTGTTGGTTCCCCCTCATGGCCTCCGACAGTCACTCTTCATCCCTTCCCTTTGCTTCTTCCTTTTACTTCAGAAAACAGTTGCATTATATACTGGGAGGTTTTTATAATTTCTACTGGTTGTAATATTAGCTCACTTGCAGAACTCTAGAACTCAGCATTGAAATTTTCTATTTCTTCAGGTTGAAATAAAAATGTCTTCTTTAAGAGAAGTAGGAAAACAATCAGCTCCCACAGTAGTAGCAGCAAAAGTCTTAGTGAGTACAACACACTGACTTATGCTTTGCATCCAAGCCTTCCCTCAAATATCCTGTGAGCTTTCTCTCCTTGATTTCTGCATGGAGATAAAGACCATCTGTGGGTCTCTCAGCAGTGGCTTTCATTTCTCAGAACAATATTTCTCACCCACTGGAACCAGAGAGTACATAAGTAACCTCCAAGATGACAAAAACAAACAAGTGGGGGGAACATCCACACCAAACGAACCAGGAGTTGGGAGAGAGGAAAAACTGTGAACAAAACATATTCTCAAAACTTTTTTTAGTTAAAAAAGTAAGCCTTCAGATTAAAATAAATACCTTTGTAATGCACCAACTACAAAGGATAGAGGAAGAAGACAGGCTGACCAGGGACTTCTCTTTCCTTCTTCTTTTCTTCTCACTCCTCTAATATGGAAACAGTAAACTCATCTGGATATGTAAGATCTGTCTCATAAGGACCCTACATATTGATAGCATAGCACCATGCAGGCAGAATGGCGTGTCCTCACAAAGGCAGTGTACAGCTGGGAATTTTAGGATTCATCATTTGAAGTCAATGACAGATATGTTTATTGTTGCTGGAGGGCTTCTCTCTAGGTTCCCCAAGCCCCGCAGTCCCACAATCCACTTATAAAATAATCACTCAGACACTTATATTACTTATAAACTGTATGGCCGTGGCAGGCTTCTTGCTAACTGTTCTTATATCTTAAATTAACCCATTTCTATAAATCTATACCTAGCCACATGGCTGGTGGCTTACCAGCGTCTTTACATGCTGCTTGTCCTGGCGGTGGCTGCAGTGTCTCTCTCCCTTCTTCCTGTTTCCCCAATTCTCCTCTCTCCTTGTCCCGCCTATACTTCCTGTCTGGTCACTGGCCATCAGTGTTTTATTTATATAGAATGATATCCACAGCAGTTTATTACTGAATTTTTAACTTCTCCATTGAGACCATATGTGTGATATTTTTTAGGTATCAACACATCTCAAATCTGCCACATTTGAATTATTATAAACAGTATTTAAATGTAGACCAGGTCAACTGAATCCTTAAAGACTGGCAGTGCTTGCTCCTTCATTTCAAATAGATTTGCAAAGTGTAGGAAATGCCCCAGTTATTAAATAACGGTCTATTTTAATAATTTAAATATGTATATGTTACATTTCCTTAAGTGTATATTCTTACTCTTGGATGAGTTTAAGAATGTGGAGGTTTTAATGTCAGAGCCCAGTCCTGGCCCATACTTGCTATTGCTTTAGCTGATCATGCTGGACCAAGGCAATAGTCATCATGGATTTTTCAGCTGATGTTAATATAATGACAACTAATGTTTTTCATATTTGAAAGCAGGCTCACTAACGACAAGAGGAGTGTGGCAGAGTAAGATTAACTCCTGTCTCTGAGTCAATGGAGTGAAAATTCTTAGACTAAATGATACTTGGAGAACCAGTCTCACACAGGTGATCTCTGAAATGGAGAGAAGTGTGGGAGTAGACATCATTTGCACCCTCTGGGATTGTATTATGCATAATGAATTCAAGAGACAAAATTCTCAGATTTCTTACAATAGAATTTTTTTTTAAATTTGTAAACCTTTCAAAAGAGATAGTGTTTGTGTTTCTGCATTTGCATAAAATGTTTTGTGGATTTCATTATGATTGTGTTGTTTAATCTAATGTGATATATCTGTCAGTGTGGAGGACAAGACCATTGCCATATATGTACAGTATGGATTTAAATGAACCAGCATCCCTCATCACTCCTTCCCTTCATCTTATAAGCTCTTTAAATATTCAATATAAATGGCATTTAAACCATAAGGATGGAAACATAAAATTGGGAAGTTAGTTAAAAAGTAGAATGAAGCAGCCTGGAGTTTTGGCGAAACATTGAGAACCAATGGGCTGATCTCACTGTGTTAGATGAGGGAGATAAAACAAAAACACTCAGTGGGCACTTGTCCCACCTCTGGAAACACCACATGTTATTTTCTATGCCCCTTACTTCCTAAATAAAAAGTCTTTAAATACATTGAGATGAGTAGCACTCTCTTGGGGTGTTATTTTCACCATCTCTTCTCCATAAGAAGCACACACATCCATCCATCCCAATAATCGCCACCATCATTTCCAGGCATTAAGAACACAGCAGTGAAATGAAGACACCCATGCACACAAAGCTTGAGTTCTGTAAGCAAATACACATGAGTGTTCAGGAAGAGAGATGATCATGGTGGGTGAGGAATAGCAGGGAGGTTGCTGGACTACAGCATGCTTATTCAGGTGGTCAGGGAAGTTGTAGGTGCTAAGTGAAATGCACCAGTGTGCCCTGTGGTTAAGGGAAGACGATGGTGCTGGCACAGATGGCTTAACAAATGCTGGCAGAATGATATTTTTCTCATGAGCTAAACACAGTTTTAACAGCATTTAAAATCAACAGCAGCTGGGTGGGGGCGCACGCCTTTAATCCCAGCACCCGGGAGGCAGAGGCACGCAGATCTCTGTGACTTCGAGGCCAGCCTGTTCTACAGAGTGAGTTCCAGGACAGCTAAGACTGCTACACAGAGAAACCCTGTCCCAACAAACAAAAAATAAAATAAAATAAAATAAAATAAAATAAAATCAATAGCAGCCACAAAGGCAAGTTGAACTTTCCCACACAGACTAAACTTTCCCATTCCTTCAACTAATTTTTAGCTACACCAAGAACCACTGTAAAGAATAACATTAGATG
This sequence comes from Peromyscus leucopus, assembly GCF_004664715.2. NCBI lineage: Eukaryota > Metazoa > Chordata > Mammalia > Rodentia > Cricetidae > Peromyscus > Peromyscus leucopus. Next base: position 153,305,190 of record NC_051063.1, read on the forward strand.
TTAAATTGTTATTGTAAGTGTTACAGCTCTGGAGGGAAAGGAATCCTGGCCATCGGAAGCCAGGAGACACCTATAGCTCAGTTCCCGTGGGAGATGGTCTCACAGCAGGAGCGTGGTAGTTCTGCTCCTCTCTGGGGACATCCTTCACACTTCTGCCTTTTTTTCTGCCCTGCTAGAGGAGTTTCCCTGCAGATGTGTCCCGGATCTTCTTCTCTGCCTTGCTCCACTCCAGCCAGAGAAGGTCATGATCCAAACCTCATTCAAGAAATTTACCGTGAGGGAAGAATCCAGGAGAGTGGCTGCCTCTGCCGGTGTGGGAAAAGGCAGCTCTAAACTGAACAGGAACAGGAGCTTATACAGGCTTTCTTAGGGTTGGACTTTTCCAGGGTGGGAACTGGTCGGATTTTAATCCCTGAGCTTGGACAAGCTCAAAGACTGGCTGGATTTTGTGTTCAGGGACTGATTATTTTCTTTCTCAGGGATGGGTTGGTTTTCATGCTGAGTTGGTCAGGGCCAGGGTGGGTTTCCTTGGCTCTGGTTTCAGGCCACATGAACTGGCTCTGGGTCTTAGCATCAGAGTTTGTTTCTTTGACTCAGATTTTAGGGTCAAGGTGTGTTGCTTTGGCTCTGGTTTCAGAGACTGGTTTTTTTTTTTTTTGGGGGGGGTGGCCTTTTACCCTACAGCTATGTTATCAAATCTAGGTAAAATATTAGCATAAATATACTGTTATAGCATAAGGCCTGCTTAGATTAAAAGTTCAAAGAAATAATGACGGCCTTCACATAAATATATCCCAAATACAGCACGACTGGAAACTTACACATTTAAAACACAGTGCTTGTTTATGTACAATTCAAAGCTGGGCAGGCCCCCAGCTGTTACAAACTGAGTACAAGGAAGCCACAGGTTAATAAAATATCCACTAAATGGCTTGGGGAGCAGCACGTCCAGGACTTTCTCTGTACAGTTGGTACAGATACAAGATGCACATGTCTGGAGCAGCTCCTGGAACAGGCCAGCCCCCACCTGTCCCATCAAAGGCCAGTACTCAGGACAGCTTCAGGGAGTGTCCAGTCGCCCTGCCTGCAGATACCCCTTCTGCCCAGCTGCACTACAAAGGACTCTGCAATCTGGGGCAGGGTGAGATTGGCTACTTACCAGGCTCAGGGATGGTGGTGCTGACTCCATGAAGGGGCACCAGAAGCACAGCCCCATGGGGAGGCTGGCACCGTGGGCCGGGCGTGGTCATCTTTCCAGGAGGCTGTGGCAGGCTCCCCTCTGCATAGCTACAAGCCCCGCCCTGCAGCAAACCTGCCCTGCACCAAACCTGCCCCACAGCAACGCCTGCCACCACCTGGGGGCCACAATCTGCCCTGTGGCAAGCACCACCAAAAGCTCTGACCAACTTCAAGCCTCACCCCTGTAATGCCTGGGGCAAACCCCGCCCCACTAGACAAAGCAACAAGCTCCGCCTCCAGTGAGAACCTGCTACACCTGAGCTGGCGATAATCCCCATTCATCCGGTCCAGCATCAAGTCCAGCCTCTGTATTAATTCCCACCCAATTGGGCCTAACAAACATGGACTTCTCTCTGCGCCCTGAAACCCAGCTATGGCAAAGCTCCACCCATCTGCGTCAAGCTCCGCCCCCAGTGCATTCACCATCATTAGGCCCTGCCCCTCCAGTAATGCTCCACCTAACCCATTTAGCTGTCTGTCAGCCCCTCCAAATGAAAACGCCCCTCTCCCACCCTCACCACCCTCACCACCCTCACCCTGCCCCACCCTTGGCTCTCGAGGCTCCACCCTTCCTGGCGGGGCTGATTTCTCACCCTCTGCAGCCCAGCTCTGTGCAGAGCCCGTTCTAGGAGCTCTGCGCATGTGTACTTAGGCGTTGACCGCACATGTTTAAACGACGGTTGGGAGTGTAGGAATTCTGGCCTCTGAGGCCCTGAAATCGGCATTTCAGTTTACTGTCAGCTACCTCTCAGTGGGGTCAGTACTGTATCACTGAGCCAGCAGGATGAGAAAACCGCCACCGATTCCCGTCTCAGAGGCAGCCGCTCGAGACCCACGTTTCTGTCCAAGGACAAGGACACTCAGAAACACTTCAGTAAGAGCGGCTCAGATTTTAATAACCGTAAGACTCCCCTAGCATCTGGTTAAAATTAGATTTAGAAACGCTAGGGCCCGGCCTGACATTCTTGTCAAATGTATGTCTCTGTCTCCCCACACCAAGGCTTTGCAGTTATTCTGACAGCCAGTATTTCCAAAATGCAGCTGTTTGCTCTCAAAAAAAGCACGTGTATTTAGATGGGACATGGTATGTATAGGTTCTGTCTGCCAGACTGTGTGTGACATTTCCTTTTGTTTTCATTTTTTTCTTTCCTTTCTTCCTCCTTGCCCCTTCTCTCTCTTTCTGTCCATTTCTATTTCTCTGGTCTGTTCATGGATTAGCACTTGCACATGTTATGTTTAAGTGGACAAATGCTTCCATTTACTTTGGTAAACAAACTATTATTTGAAGTTGCTGTGCTTCAAAATAGTACAAATGTATTTCATTTTTCTATTTCTACTTCTTAGAGACATAGAGACATATGTGTGAGAATTTACCCCCACATTATCAACTTGGAATTTTAAGTTTTTCCATTTTCAAGAATTTTCACATTTTGTTAGTTTCATATTTTGATAAATTTCACAGAACTACAACGTACAGTTAACACAAATTCATCTTAAGTGTAAGGTTACAGATCACCATGGCTTTCATATTTGCTTCAACTTGACCAAACTCCTATTTCTTCCTAACTACTCATGTCTGACCTCCCTATTCTTAGAGAATTTGCGTCAGAAATCTTTAAATGTTAAATTAGCCCTCTGTCTCCTTCAGGTGTCCTCCTAGCCTCTTAGCACTTCTATAGCACAGACCTTTATCAAGGACCAGAGTGTCATGTCTGAAATACAGCACTCAGAAATGGTTGGCACCTCTAGTTCCCCATCTCTGTAGAACCCTGAGTGTTTGGCTAAGTCCCAGTCAGCAGACGCAGGTGGTTCAAGGGAGTGGTACATCCTGTATCCTAAGGTCTTCCAGCTCCTTTTCCCTGGGTCGCTGTGAAGGCTAGTCTTTGATGCCAACTTCACACCCAGTTAACAATTGCCTCTTTCATTTTGGCCTGTGGGCATGTCTGTGGGACATTTCTTTGATTGACAGTTGATGTAGGAGAGCCCCGCCCACTGTGGGTGGTACTATCACCCCTAGGCAGGAGGGCCTGGGTTATGCAAGAAAAGTAGCTGGGCTTCAGCCCAGGAACAAGACAATAAACAGTTTTCCTCCTTGGTTTCTGTTCAAGCCCCTCCCTCGAGCTCTGCTTGGCTTCCCTGAATGATGAACCACAAGCTGTGATATGAAGTAAACCCTTTCTTCCCCAAGTTTGTTCTAGTCGGTGTTTTATCACAGCAAAGAAAGCAAATTAACACAGTAATTTCAAGGTGTGTAATCACTTCAGCCTTGCGTTGCAGTGCACTTACGTTCTGTCTCCTTCCTAATGTAAATACTTCCTTGATTGTTTAATTCTATTACAGTTTTTCTTTGATATCAGGTTCTCAATTGATTTACTATAAAATGGAGGGAAACAATTTGCAATGCAAAGTAATTGTATTTCCAACCCTTTCACTCCTTCAGATGAAGCTGTCCACAGGAGGATCCTGTGATAGTTTTGTGGTAGAGAACTTGGAGAAGCTTTCTGTGAAGTGGATATGCTTATTATCTAGGAACACAAGGATGCACCAGAGTGGAAGCTGGGCTGGTCAGCTAGTCTCCTGTTAGGTAACATGGGGCTTTGCCTAGCTGTGACACATGCTCATTGTGTGCCCAATGTCCTCATTGACACAACTGATTCACTCTCTGTGTTGGTTAGAGTTTTGTCAGCTTGACACAGCATCTGGGAAGAGGGAACTGCAATTGAGAAAATGCTTCCATCAGATTGTCCTTAGACAAGTCTAAGGGGCATTTTATGGACCGATGATTGACTTGAGATGGCCTAGCCCACTGTGGGTAGTTCCATCCTAGACACAAGGTCCTGGGTGTTTACAAAAGCAGGCTGAGCAAGCCAACAGGAGCAAGTCAGTAAGCAGCACTCCTCCATGGCTTCTGTTTCTTTTTCTACCTCCAGGTTCCTGCCTTGTGTTCCTGCTCTGACTTCCTCAGTCATAGAGTATAGCCTGAGGGTTGTAACTGAAATAGACCCTTTCCTTCCCAAGTTATTTGGGTCCTGTGTTTATCACAGAAACAGAAAGCAGACTGAGACACCCCCAACTCAGAGTAGATAAAGACTAAACTTGCATTTGATATTGTCTGCTGTTATATGGCTTTAAGAGAAAGTCTGCTTAGAAGTGTGTTTTATTAATCTTTTTCTAAAGGAGAAAATGAAGGCAAGACCCAGCAGCCAGGCTACCTGGCACACTGAGCTTCTACATCAGAAAGTAATGGCACCCCATACTCCTGAGTATGCCAAAAGTGAGAACACTGAATTCTGAAGTAGTGTGAGTAGCCGGGAGCTGGCCTGCTAAAGAGTCTGCACTCCTGTGGTCTCCTATTAGATGCTTGTCCCGGGACCCCCTAGTCAAGGAAACCAGGGGGCAGAATTGGAAATTTTCTGTCTGTAAGAGAGTAACTCAGATAGAGGTGGTAAAGTGCCTGCCGAAAAAGAGAGGAATCAAAGTGCAAATGCTGGAGTTAGAAACGTTTTTGTCTGAGTTCCCACAAATAAATCCTTGGTTTTCTATAGAGGGGCTCGTTGATCTAGAGCTGTGGCAGAGCTGGAGATAGGAAGTTAGTATAGGTTAAAAGGTTAGGACCCATTTCTGGGTTTGAAAACCAACCCAAACCCAGGAATCCCTGAGCCCCAAACACACCTTCCTGAGCACAAAACCCCATCAATCCCAAAGCTCAAAGTCCCACCAATCCCTGGGCTTTACTTGAAATCTCACCAATTCCCACCCTGGAAATCTTCATCCTGGAAAATTCCTCCCCCAAGAAACTGTATGAGCCTGTCTCCTGTTCAGTTCCCTGCTGCTTCTCTCCTGAGCAGAGGCAGCCACCATCCTGGGTGAGATTTGTTGTGCAGTGTGACTTTGTGGTATTCCTTGGCTCTAGGCTGCCAGGATACTTTTCCCTTCAGAGCTGTAACACTTATATAGGGGAAACCTCTCCCTTCAAAGTTGTAACACTTCCACTAGGGAAACATTTCCCTTCAGAGCTGCAGCACTTGTATTGGGAAAACATACCCCTCAGAACTGGACGTTCCTTGTCTGAATCTTTCTATTTTATTATTACGGCTATAATGGGTGCCTACCTAGGGGAGAGAAAATACTTAAGGCACTACAAGCGTTTCTAGTGGCAGTTTGAGATAGAATGGAAAATAAGAACAGGGCAGAAATCAAGATGGCTCTGATATAAATTCTTGCTGTGCCACAAAAGAGGATGCATCTGACAAGAAGGAGGAAGTCAGTAAGGCACCAAAAGGTGATCGGTGTGAAGGCCTCCTCTTGGTGTCAGATTTTTACTCATCCTTGAATGCATTGCTTGACCAATATAGCTTAGAAAGTGAATCTCAGCCATCACCACATTCAGATTCTTTTTCACAGCTTTGTGCAAGTTGTGTTGATTGCTGGCTGAATGAACAATCCAAAGTCTTGGCTTTTGCAGTGACTTATCCTCCTTAGACTTCAGTATGGTATCTGCAGGAACTTAAAACTATTCAGCAGTTTGGGGCTGCTTGTCGAGATGAAAGATGTTGATTTCCATATGTAATACAATATTAGAATATATAGACGTGAATTTAAATAAGCCAGATGATTATAAGCAGCTGTCCCGAGTATACACTAGTTCTCAGCATTTTTGACTTGGGAGGTACATAATTATGATCAATATGAACTTCAGGCTGAGAGAAATCAAAACTGAGGCTTACCATTGAATATGAATATAAATATGTTACACGGAGAAGGAGCATCATCTGTTGAGCACCTCATCACCTGCTGAGCAGGCTCCTGGACCTCCTCAGTATTTTGACCAAGTTTATCTATGTGCCCTAAGAGCTTGGGAGGCTGAGTCCTCTTCAGAGTCACAAGTTACAAAAATTTAAGACAGGAACCTACTGAGTCTTTTACTAAATTTCTGACTAGAGTATAATGTTGTTGTTTATTTTTGGCTCTTTTGGGGGATCTGTCATGCAGCTCCCAAACAAACCACACACAGAGGCTTATTCTTAATGACAAAATGCCCAGCCTTAGCTTGGCTTAGTTTCGAGTCAGCTTTCCTTAACTTATCCCACTGGAATAAGTTGCCTCTGGGCTTTTCCCATTCTCTTACTTCTATAAATCTTACTTTTAATTTGTTGCTCCTTGTGTAGCTGGTTGGCTGGCCCCTGATGTCCTCCTCCTTCTCTGGCTGCTTCTTCCAGACTTCTTCCTCTATTTATTCTCTCTGCTGCCAGCCCTGCACATCCTTTCTCCTGCCTTGCTATTGGCCATTCAGTTCTTTATTAGACCATCAGATGTTTTAGACAGGCATAGTAACACAGCTTCACAGAGTTAAACAAATGCAACATAAACAAAAGTAACACACCTTAAAAATAATATTCTACTACATTTCCCCCTTTTTGTTTAAACAGAAATGAAAGGTTTTGTTTGTTTGTTTTTGACTTTTGTTTTTTCGAGACAGGGTTTCTGTGTGTGTAGTTTTGGTGCCTGTCCTGGATCTCATTTTGTAGACCAGGCTTGCCTCGAATTCACAGAGATCTGCCTGGCTGTGCCTCTCAAGTGCTGAGATTAAATGTATGTGCCACCACTGCCTGGCTGAAATGAAAGGTTTTAACTTTAACATAGTAGAACAACAAAAACAGTTATCAAGTAAGAATTAATTTATCAACAATATTCTGTCCATTTTTAGTTAGCATATTAGAGAAAATAATGCATTATCGATCCTATCTTAGTGAATTCAAAGTTTTACACCTAACTTACTTTCTATCATAACTAAGAAAAACTGCAGCTGTAACTATCTAGTCTTCAACACCATCAAGGACCCCAGAAAGACAATATTATTTGAGTAAACAAAAAGTGCATTGTGAATAACTTCCAAATCTCTGGCAATGACAGAGTCATCTGACTGCCTGGACAGTCACCCAAAGTTCCTTCTGCAACACTGGGGCATCCATCTTCAGCCTACTGGCCCATAGTATCTGGGAGACTTCTCAGTGAAGCAGAAAATTTGAAGGACTGTCCTGCCTTGTATTGGCAAAGTTCATCAGTCCCTTTCCTCTGTGTCCTGCAGAATATCTGACTGACTCTTCTGTGAAGTAGGAATTTTGAAGGTCTGTCCTGCCTTGTTTTGGCAAAGTTTAGCAGTTACTTTGTTTTGTGTCCTGCATGTCCAGTCGGCAGAGTATATAGTCAGCAGTCAAAGGCAAGAACAGGTTTTTTGCCCAGTGCCTTGCCACAATGAAAGCAAATTCCATAAGGAGTTTCTTCAATGCCTATCATCTTCTCCAAAGAAAATTGGTGCTGCCAGGAACAGATGTGTCTCATTGTCATGAAAAACTTTAACAAAACATTTTAAATGCCATATTCTGTAGGTCTTTGAAAAGTTTGAAGACCATCTATCTATCCATTTATCTAAAATATGTCTCTATTTGATCTGGAAAGCATACTTAACATCTCTACAATTTTGGTTGTTATAAATGACTAACCACTAACCTATGTTTCCTGATTATCCTATATAGTTTATAATAACAGCTTTCAAAAAGTAGAATTTTAACTTACATTTTTAAGTAAGCTGCATAGGTACAATACCTTAAACAAGAATAGAAACAGATATACAATATTTTATTGTAACAAAAATAAGCTTAAATTTTTATCAATATACAAAATCCTTTAAACAAGAGTAGAAACATATGTACAGTATAACAAAAAACTAAGTTTATATCAATATATACTATTTTCCTAAATGATAACAAACATCTATAACCCACCAAATAACCAACAGCTACCCATACCCCCAATTCTTTGGAATGTGGATGTAGTTTTCTCTATACTTTTTCCTGCTGTCTGTGGATGAAGCATCCTTAGGGTTCCAAAAACAAAATTTTGAGATAATGACCAAGTCCTGGGAAGACCAGCAGTAACATTTGATGATAGATATCACCTGTCAAGTTTCAGGTGGTCTTGCCTGATCAAACCTGGTCCATATTAACCCTGAAGGAATCCACAGCCTCTAATCTTCTGTGGGAACAAAACTCCTAAGCAATTTTGATTTCCATTTGAAAAATACATTTTTTGACTTTTTTACAGTTAAGCATTCTTAAGATATAAAGGCTGGTTTACTTCTTCAGTCCCTCTTTCAATCCAATGTCACCCAGCAACTGTTGTTTGCTTATGACCATTCAAAAATTCAAAATCAATATAACATACAGGATCTAAACTCTCTGTGTATTTCCCATCTCTACACGGCTTATTTTTTATTATTGTATTTCTCCCTTTAAAGATTTTATTATTTTTAAACTATTTCTTTCTGACTGTCCATACCCTTTTTCTTTCTTTATTAAGCCTATGTACATTGTAAAACACACTGGGACCTGTTTAGAAGTTTTTCCTTCTGGATCTCTTTTACTGTGTATCTTTTATCCTTTTTTGACTGCACAAGCAAACTTTAGACTGCTAAGGTACACTTGGATTCTCTGAGTGCAGCTCTCAGCTGGCTCTGCCTGCTTCTCTTGTTGTGAAAACCAAGTGTGAAACTAACAGATGGTCAGAGGTTTGTCTGACCAGGAACTGCATTCAACCTTCCTAGAGCTCTAGGATGCCAATGCTTGTACTGTGGCAGGCATTTTTGCTCAGTTTTTTTGTTTCTACTTAACTTACGAGCTGCTCAAGGGCTCAGTGACTGGTAGCAATTGTCCAATCAGAACTCTTAAAGGAGCCATAGCCCCCCCTTTTTTTGTTGTTGTTCAGATTTCTCAGACTCTAGATGGCTATACAAGCCCCACGTTGGGTGACAGAATGTTTTGTATTTTGGCTCTTTTGGGGGACCCACCACCAAGCTTCCAAATAATCACACATGGAGGCTTATTTTTAATTATGAAATGCTTAGCCTTAGTTTGGCTTAGTTTCCAGCCAGCTTTCCTTAACTTATCCCTTCTACCTTTTGCCTCTGGGCTTTTCTCTTTTCTTACTTCTGTAAATCTTACTCTTACTCCATTGCTTTTTGTGTAGCTGGGTGGCTGGCCCCTGATGTCCTCCTCCTTCTCTGACTGCTTCTTCTAGATTTCTTCCTCTATATATTTTCTCTGCCTGCCAGCCCCATCCTTTTTCCTGCCTTGCTATTGGCCGTTCAGTTCTTCATTAGACCATCAGGTGTTTTAAACACAGCCTCACAGAGTTAAACAAATGCAACATAAACAAAAGTAACACACCTAAAAACAGTATTCTACTATAGTACAAAGCTCTGTGGAATGGAAAGTGCAGTGTGCTGAGGCAGCTGGAATACTGCCGTGCCAGCTTGCTTGTGATGGAGACATAGCAGAGATACAGAGAGTGCCAGGCCCCATAAAAAATGCCCTCTGGGATGAGTGGATCCTGGCATGTCAAGAAATCGGAGGGTTACTGCTTACTGGCTTGCTCATCGTGGATTGGTTAGGTCATTAAATGACCTAGGACTGCTATCCCAGGGATAGCATTACCCATGAATGACTGGGCTCTCTCCTATCAATCACTAATTAAGAAAATGCCCTACAGCTGTATCTTACGGAGGTCTTTTCTCAGATGACTTTTTTCAGATGTCTCTAGCTTGTTCAAGTTGACATAAAACTATCTAGGATACTGGGGGTAGGCTTTGAGGTTTCACAAGCCCACAGGGGATCTCTCTCTCTCTCTCTCTCTCTCTCTCTCTCTCTCTCTCTCTCTCTCTCTCTCTCTCTCTGCCTAATACCAGATGATCAGGATGTAAAGTTCTCAACTACTTCTCCAGCATCATTCTTTCCTGCCTGCTCTCATGCTCCTTGTCATGATGATAATGGACTAGCCCTCTGAAACTATAAGCAAGACCCCCAATTAAATGCTTTCTTTTAGAAGAATTGCCTTGGTCATAGTATCTCTGAACAGCAGTAGAACACTAACCAGGATACACCATGACCAAAAGCAACTTGGGCAGGAAAAAGCTTATTTGCTTACACTTTCATGTCACAGCCAATTGAGGGATATCAGGACACAAACTCTGGCAGGAACCTAGAGACAAGAACCAATGGGGGAATGCTGTTTACTGGCTTGGTCCCTGGCTCATGTTCAGCTTGCTTTCTTCCAGGGCCACCCCTCCCAGGCATGCTACAGCAAATAATTCCTCATTGACATCGCTACAGAGTAGTCCTATAAAGACAGTTTTTCCATTGAAGTTTCCCTTTCCAGATTACTTTAGGCTGTGTCAACTTGACAATAGAATCTTAAGCAGCATGTTGTCTTTTCTCTGTTACAGTCTCTGGACCTCCACCTCAGAGCCATTTCTAGCAGGATAGAACTTCATGTTGACAGTGGAAACATGGGAAAAGTTCATTGTGCTCAGCAGGGGTAGAATTGGTTATACTTCTTAACAGATCAGTTCCTTAGACATGTCAAGGGATTAAGTGCCTGGTTAACGTTGTCTGGGAAGAGACATAGTGGCATCCTTAATACTGTACCTGAAGTTCACAGTGAGCAAGCAGGTGAGAGTCAGTCTCAGAGTGTGTGCTGTCTATTGCTCTGGGCCCAGATTGGATCCATCTAACTTTCTTGCCGTCTATGAACTTGTAACCTTGACTGTGTCCAAATCGTCCTTTTCCATGTAGTCCCATTGAAGCGGAAAACACTGTTGACCCTCTGTCTCAGGTACATCTCCTCATTTCTGTTTCTATGTCATTTCTGCCAGGACTTCCCTCAGCGATTACACTGGACAGAAGGCTCATTTTCTTCACCATCATCTCTTTAAATACATAAACCCCCATCCTCAGATCTCATTTTCATACTAACAATGGATAGAAGACCCCTTTAAGTAACAATTTTATCATTTTCTCCTTTCTTTCTTTCTTTCTTTCTTTCTTTTTCTTTCTTTCTTTCTTTCTTTCTTTCTTTCTTTCTTTCTTTCTTTTCTTCTTCTTTTCTTTCCTTCCTTTCTTTTCTTTCTTTCTTTCTTTCTTTCTTCTTTCTTTCTTTCTTTCTTTCTTTCTTTCTTTCTCTCTTTCCCTCCCTCCCTCCCTCCCTCCCTCCCTCCCTCCCTCCCTCCCTCCCTCCCTTCCCTTCCTTCCTTCCTTCCTTTGATGGTAGCCTGGAACTCATGACATAGCTGAGGAAGACCTTGCACTCTGATCCTCCTGCCTCTTCCTCCCAGCTGGATTTCACGTGAGAGCCACATCTGGTCTTATGTGGTATGGAGGTTGATCCAGGAGCTTCATGCATGCTTGGCAAGCACTCTTCCAACATTCCTGGTCACTTATCCTGTCTCTTAAGTAAATAGTAAATTGGTCTGCACCTCTTGTTTCCTTTTCCTTGTATTCAGTTTAAGTCGTGTCTCATACCAGCTGCTTCAGCCCTCAGTGGACACTGGTTATTGCCTCAAAACATTTATTGACTCTCTTTCTGCAATAGTCATTGGACTCTGTACCGCATGGCCTTTGTAACATGTTAGTAACTGCTGAGAACTTCTCTTGGATGAGTGAGCTTAGAAAAATAATTTTGCCCAAGTATTGAGGTTGAAATATCTCATACCCATTTTTATAATTAAATATGTTCTTTCTGTGTTGATATTTCCCATTTGTGAATAGAATGTTGATAGATTTATTACTACTTTTTCAGTGCATTCTGTAATTATATAAGTCAACTGTGGGCCTTTTTAATTTTAGGCTGTGTGTTATGTTAAAGTTTCTCTGAATAACAGAGTTATAAGAATGGATCCCATGTAAAGTAATGCTAGCAGAGGAATGGCTTTGTGAGTGTATGTCCTGTGTGTTGCACAGGGACTCATAAAAGTGAAGGGTTAGTGCTTTGTTACTGTAGTATTTTAATAAAATCTCCCTCTCCATGCTGGGGAGCATACTCCAGCATGTGCCATGTGCCAGGCAAGTACTTCACTACTGCTTGGGCTGTGATGTAAACAGTTTCATAATTTTTGTTGAACAATTGTCACTGAATTCTCAATTTACACTAGATTTATATGTGAGGTTGGTAGTCTTCAATTCACTCTACAAACCTTGTAAGAAATTGCCTAGGTATGTAGGTATTTCATGTTTCTATTTCTATCAACTATTGGCATGTAATTTTGCTAAATATCTTAAGTATCTTTTATTTGCAATATAATTTGCCATGTAAGAGTTGTATGACATGACTTTCTGTTATCTGTACCTAGAGATAATTATGGAATCTAGGTTACAGAACATTTAACAGATATTTATTCAATTGCACCTGTTTAGATTCAGCTCATTATTCTATCCTGTCGTGTGTGTGTGTGTGTGTGTGTGTGTGTGTGTGTGTACACATATGTCAATATGTTCATGTATGCACAGAAGTGTGGAGGACAGAGGTAATCTCCATTATATTTCCACTCTCATTCTGTACCTTTAAGTTTTTGATAGAATCTCCCTGAACATGCAGCTTACTGATTCAGCTAGACTGTCTGGCCAGTCAGGTTCTGGAATCTGGATGTCCCCACCTCTCCAGCATGCACTGTCACACCGAGATTCTTATATGTGTCCTGGGGATCTTAAATCTTGTTTCCATGTTTGCAACTGAGCTCTCTCCCTACCCTAGAAAATGTTTCAATTCTTCCCCTCCAGATCACATGGTGACTGGTTAGCATGCCATATCATCCTCCAAACTTGTGGTGGAAGTCTATGGGGACCAGAGATGGGTGATTTCCTTCTCTGGAGCACAGCACAGTGAGCTCCTTTACCTTGATCATGATCAGTTTGCCTTTGGTCGACTGTTTATTCTGTTACACATTGAACCAATTTGTATTACCACTGGAAGTGGTAATTATGTCTTATGAATCTCATCCTTATTATAACAGATTATTTTCAGATATCCTGTTGAAACCTAGTCTTGCTTTATGCTACACTCCATGTCAAAAAATTGTAACCTAATTTTACTGTAACATTAAAGATGACTTAGATGAATTCTAGAGTTCATATTGCACACAACATAACCAGATGCAAAAGAATGGGATGGAAGTTTGAGTTTTGTTGGATTTCTCTACATTTTCTTACTTTCTTTCAGGGATGATGTGTTGCTAAGGACAGACCACAGGTGGGTGACTTAATTAGAGTGACAATTAACACCTTGCAGGGAGAATTATTCTGAATTTCAGTACCTAGCTTTTGTTTTTATAAGCTAAAATCAAGGAAAGGTAGAATTAACAATGAATCAGGACAGTCCTGTAGTGTGGAGTTCTTCGTTCTGCATGTGGTATGACTTCAGTGTTAAGTGTGCAGTTTATTAGGCAGATGCATTTGGGGACTAGTGTGGGGTATGCCTTGACATGAGGAGTGGCAGTGCTTCAGATCCACTGTCCTCTGTGGGACATCACAGAACCTGGTGCTCTACTCATGGGAGATTTTGTCAGTTTGGGGGACAAATCTGGACTCATTTGAAGATGCTATTGTTAAGTATTTCCAATATATATTGCCTTACGTAAAATTTTCACGTATTTTGACTATGTTTTTCCCTTTCCCTAACTCCTCCCAAATCCTGTCCACTTCAGTGTTGAATTTATTTGAGAAAAGCACAACTTTTAATTAAGATTTAGTGATGGAAAGAGCTCCTTTTGGCAACACTCATAATTCTTAAAACCTCAAGTTGTGAGGGAGATGTGACAAGAAAAAGTGTATGTACTCAAACTCATGTGTCACAGACAGTTCCACTCACATTTGTAGAGACTATATTTTTTAAAAATCCATATACTATTTAATTTGATTATCATAGAGTTTCTACACTAAGTTCCAATTTCAATAACAGGAATAAAACGTGCAGAGTCTACATATCCTACACAGCACTGTGTTTATATGCTATCTACTCTTATCCGAGTTTTCAGTAGCAGTGAAAATAGACAATGTGGAGAAGCCAGTCCTTCAGTATGGAACAGTCTTCTTGGCTCAAAAATTAAAAAATCAAGTTTATTTACACATATGTATTTGTTTATAAGCCATGTACACCAAGTGCGTGCAGCAGCCTGCAGAGGCTAGAAGAGAGTGTTCAATGCCCTGGAACTTGAGTCATAGGCAGTTGTGTGGGTGCTGGGAACAGAACTCACGTCCTCTACAAGAGCAGTAAGTACTCTAAACCACTGAGCCATCTCTCCAGCTACTTTAAGGATTTTATTGTGCTCTGCTTTAGGTATAGATAGATACCCTGCATATCCATTTTTAGATGATGATATGGAGCTTATACTGCTGTATAGAATTGTAGGACTCAGGAATGATCTTTTCAAGCATGCACAAATGTTGGTTGATGTCTTGTTAAACTATGTGAAGGTGATTTCTCATATGGGTCAGGTTTATATAGAGACAGGACAGAGTCACCCAAGGGCACAAAGCCTCTCTGAAATAATTCCTGAAAGTTTGTAAATGATTTTCAAAAACTTTTAGAAGCCAGAATCTACCTATTTTGGAAGCTACTACATTGTTTCCTTAACAAGGTGACATGAAAGTACTTAGCTTGATTAGTGTGTCTTCTTAGAGCTTCCAGCAGATGGCACCAAATCCACAAAAATTACTAAAGTAAAATTTTGTACTCTTGGAAGGAATACATATTATTATTTAGCCAGAAGGTGGCACTAGAAGATCCATCTTTAAGGTGAATCCTTCTTTTTCAAAAAAAAAAAAAAAAAAAAAAAAAAAAAAAAAAAAAAAAAAAAAAAAAAGCAGACATCAACGGAACATAGCATAAAAAGTTACAATAAGAATAGGCACAAACCTTCATATCAGGGTTGGAAGAGACAACCTAGTAGGAGGAATTGGGTCCCTAGCATAGGGAAAAGAGCCAGAGACATCCCCATTCCCACTGTTAGGAGTTCTATAAGAACACCAAGCTACACAACCATAACATATCTACAGACAGAGGAGGAGTAGATCTTGGGAAGGGAAATAGGAGGAGTGGAGGGAGGGGAAATAGTAGTTCAAATGTAGTATCTGAGAGAAGAATATATAAATACAGCATCACATTAGAAGAAAGTGAATTCTTCTGAATCCAAATTGATCATCTGAGTATCAAAACAGAATGTGCCTTCAGCATCTTGAATGGGTCACTTTTACAATAAATGAAGTCCACCCCATTAAATCATCCACCTCATTAAATAAAGAAATATTTCCCTACTTGAAATTTTATCACCAATGGTCTTTTTAAAGATAAAAATTTAAACCTTCTCATTTAACTTTTCTGTACTTTCATATGATTCAAGATTGTATTTTTTTTTTTTTTTTTGAGACAGGGTTTCTCTGTGTAGCTTTGCGCCTTTCCTGGAACTCACTTGGTAGCCCAGGCTGGCCTCGAACTCACAGAGATCCGCCTGGCTCTGCCTCCCGAGTGCTGGGATTAAAGGCGTGAGCCACCACTGCCCGGCTAAAGATTGTATTTTTTAAAGGTGTATATCAGACACTGCACTCTGCTCTCCTCTCTTTCCCTCCCACTCTTTAATTGGGGACATTTAGGGAGACAAGTCAGTCTTTAGAGACCACGAGAGCCTGCAGTTATACTTTCTGACATGTCCCAATAGGAAAAATGTCTTGGAAAGTTTTTCTATTGTACTCTGTAATCTTTTCAAAAACTACTCAGTTTTATTTTTCTTTGCTCTTTCTCTAGATCATATGCAAGTCTTTACTTCACATCAGTAGGGAAATATGTAAGTAGCTCATAACATTGTCTAAGCTTTATACTTAGCAGCAGAAACTCTATTTTCTGAAATTAGTTTTCAGATCTTGTAATTCTCAATACCTTTGTGTTAAGCACCTCTGAGATGTACCCTTGTCAGCAGTCATGGATCCCCATTTCCCTAAGTTGGGCACCTGACCTGCCTTTAGAATGCCTTCTTATGAGGCTATTCCTGCTATATTCCCCAACTTCCAACCTCTTGTCATGAGTTCTGAGAAGTATTTTCACAAATGCACATGATCTCATCCATGATCTTCCACTTTAAGAACTTCCAGTGCTCCTAAACACAGCAGCTCAGAGTATCCACCAAAGACAGTTCTCAGGGCCTATTTCATGTCACTCTTGCCATTGTCTACATTCTGGGTTAGGACCTTTCTCAGGCTGCTCTGTGAATGTACAGGTCTTCTGCATACTCTGCTTTGATTTGGTGAAGCTGTTTTCCCTCCTGGATCTTATATTCTTCATATGAGATGCAGGCATCTCCCCACGGGAATCCACCAGGTAACTGAGGTCAGTAGCAGAGCCCATGCCATGTACTCCCGTGGCTCCATGAAACTCTCAGTGGCACATCCTTTTGTAATACACTCAGTTTATGGTAAAAAATCAGTCCCAATCTTTATGTCCAAATTCTTCCTCAAACATTATGCTTAAGTATATACTTAGCTGTCACATTTCCATGATAGGTTTACTGGCCCTGACAAATGTTGGTAACCTGATGGAATGGATAAACAAAGAAATATTGAGAGGACACTGGAATGTTACTGATTTGTAGGAGTCAGGCTGTCTCCCATTAGCAGGATGTTTTCCCTACAAGAATGCTTAGGTATCAGATGGTGGCTGTCAGCAGGTACCTGTAAGGCTGTCAGAAGGGCAATGATGTCTATTTTTCCTGTCTCCAAGGGCTGTCTAAGATCAGAGTTTATATGGAGAACTAACCCAAGATTTAAAAACAGAAAACTGAATATATAAAAATAGAACAAACTGTTATAAATGGAGAAGGAATTGTAATGACAGGTGTTCAAGGGTAATTAATGCTGCATTTGATGTCAGAGGGACAAGTAGGTGAATGTCAATGTCTCTTTGTGCTTTGAGATTCTGTGGAGGCCAGTGCTGAGTGAGGGGAGCCTCTGCAGAGCCTTGGAATTAACACGTTTAGGACTTTGAAGGCCCCTGGTTTGCTAGTGCCATCTGCTCCGATAGGACATCATCTGAGAGAATGATAACTCGAGCCTTTGCTCAGCTATGTTGTTCTGATAACTGAGACTGTCCACTTCAAATGACTGCCATTTTCTTCTAAATTTTTCTGCCTCATTCATAAAATAGGAGTATTTTTTGGGCTTGGTTCATAAATCATGTTCAAATTGCTTTTGAGTGGTAGAGTACATTTTGTATTTCAAATATATTAACTTGTTCAATTTTATATATATGTAAAGTACCAGTGAGATCTCTGTCTCATGGTTTCATTCTTAGTTTACTTTAGGACAAAGGGCAAGGATTTTATTAAGTCTTGACCAGTTCCTGACCTGGAGACCAAAACCCAGAGTTTTCATATACAAACATATCAATCACCCCAAGCCTCATGCTTTATAAGTTATAGAAATTGATGTGGTGCTTACTCAGGAAGATGGGAATCAATCTATCTCAAGATCCATAAAGACTCTTGGGTATATACCCAAAGGACACTTCATTCTTCCACAGAGAGACTTGCACAACCATGTTCATTGCTGCTCTATTCATAATAGCCAGAAATTGAACATTTCCAAAAATGTTCCTAATAAGGTTCCAAAAAAAAACCCCTAATAAGTAGAAGGTTCCTAAAATATATACATCTATGAAGGCAATCTAATTGAAATTGTCAAATAATGAGAGAGACAGAGTCCCAACTGGCCACCTTTTGTAACTAAATGAAGCTTCCAATATTGTGAATGGGTTATATCTAATTGAGTTGGCCACAGAAGTCCCTTGGTAGCTCCCAAACAACCCAGGCTGTTGCCAGGATTAGAACAAGTGTAGGTTCTTTTCCACAAGCTGACAGCAAGGCCGCATTGCTAAAGACAATACCTACACAACTCACTGAACATGTAGAGTGTGAGCTGGTGTCTACATAGAGCCTTCACCCCTACATTCTAGCATCTTTGATACCTAAAGATACTCTGCAAACTACTAACAAAGAGATGTAAGCACCAAGCCAAACATAACCCTGTCATCTACAGTGGTGTCCCGCCTGCAAGATAAACTAGTGTAGAGGTTCTCAACCTTCCTAATGCCGTGACCACTTTTTACATTTATTTTACATATCAACCATAGTTTCCCTTCCTCCCTCTCCTCCCATTTCCTCCCCCCACCTTTTTTTTTACTCCCCATCCAGAGGGTTCAACAATGCATGGCATATCAAGTTGAGGCAGGACTAAGTTGTTCCCCCTTGCATCAAGGATGAGCAAGGCATCCCACCATATGGAATAGGTTCCAAAAAGTCAGCTTGGGTGCTATGGACAGATCCTAGTCCCACAAACAGACCAAGCTACACAACTGCCACCCACGTGCAGTGGGCCTAGCTATCTGCCTAGAGTCCCTGAGCTCCAACAACCTTGGGTCATCTGTCTCTGTGGTTTCCCCTTCATCATCTTGACTCCCCTTGCTCATATAATCCCTCCTCACTCTCTTCAGCTGGACTTCCATAGCTTGGCCCAGTGCTTGGCTGTGGATCTCTACATTTGATTCCATCAGTTGCTGGATGAAAGGTTCTATGATGACAACTAGAGTAGTCACTAATCTGATTACAGGAGAAGGCCAGTTCAGGTACCCTCTCCACTATTGCTAGGAGTCTTAGTCATCCTTGTGGTTTCCTGGGAGTTTTCCTGGCACCAGGTTTCTCTCTAATCCCATAATGGCTCCCTCTATCCATATAATTCTTTCATTGC
Organism: Peromyscus leucopus; assembly: GCF_004664715.2. Lineage (NCBI taxonomy): Eukaryota > Metazoa > Chordata > Mammalia > Rodentia > Cricetidae > Peromyscus > Peromyscus leucopus. The sequence goes on from NC_051063.1 coordinate 153,324,047, forward strand.
TCTCTCTCTCTCTATCTGTCCACTAACTTGATCATCTTGATCCTTTATGTTCCCATTTTCCATCCTCTTCCCTCCACTGTCCCCAGCCTCCAGTTTTATCATCTATTTCCCCTTCCCAGGACAATCCATGCGTCATTCTTAGAGTCTTCCTTGTTACCTAGTTTCTCTAGGGTTGTGGATTGTAGCCTGATTATCCTTTGCTTTACATCTATTATCCACTTATGAGTGAGTACATAGCATGTTTGTCTTTCTGTGTCCGGGTTACCTCACTCAGGATGATATTTTCTACTTCCATCTTTTCATGATGTCATTTTTTTTTTTTTTACCACTGAGTAATACTCCATTGTGTAAATACACATTTTCTTTATCCATTCTGTGACTGAGGGGCATCTAGGATGTTTTTAGGTTCTAGCTATTATTAATAATGCTGCTATGAACATAGCTGAGCAAGTGTCCTTCGGGTATTATTGAGCATCCTTTGGGTATATCCCAAATAGTGGTTTTTCTTGGTCTTGAGGTAAATTGTATCACAATTTTCTGAGAAAATACCATACTGATTTCCAAAGTGGCTGTACAGCTTTGCACCCCCACCAGATGTGGAGGAGTTTTCCCCTTACTCCATATCCTCTCCAGCACAAGCTGTCATCAGTTTTTTTATCTTTAGCTATTCTGACAAATGTAAGATGGTATCAGAAGTCATTTTGATTTGCATTTCCCTGATAGCTAAGGACGTTGAACAATTTCTTAAATGTCGTTTGGCCATTTGAAATTCTTCTGTTGAGAATTCTTTGTTTAGATCCTTACCCCATTTTTAATTAGATTATTTGGTATTTTGCTGTCTAGTTTGAGTTCTTTATATATTTTGAAGATCAGCCTACTGTGAAATGTGGGGATGGTGAAGATATTTTCCCATTATGTAGGCTGCCATTTTGTCTTATTTACCATGTCCTTTGCCTTACAGAAGCAGCTCAGTTTTCAGAGGTTCCATTTTTTAATTGTTGCTCTCAGTGTCTGTGCTTCTGGTGCTATATATAGGAAGTAGTCTTCTGTGCCAATACATTCAAGGCTATTTCCCACTTTCTCTTCTATCAGATTCAGTGTAACTGGATTTATGTTGAGGTGTTTGATCAACTTGGACTTGAGTTTTGTCCATGGCAATAAGTATGGATCTATTTACATTCATTTAACATGTTGACATCCAGTTATGCCAGCACCATTTGTTGAAGACGCTTTCTTTCTTCCATTATACAATTTTGGCTTATTTGTCAGAAACCAGACATTCATAGGTGTGTGGGTTATGTAAGGGTCTTTGATTTGATTCCATTGATCCTCATGTCTGTTTTTATGCCAATACTAAGCTGTTTTTATTACTATAGCTGTATAGTAGAGCTTGAAGTCAGGAATGGTGATGCCTCTGGAAGTTTCTTTATTGTACAGGATTGTTTTATCTATCCTGTTTTGTTTTTTCCATATGAAGTTGAGTGTTGTTCTTTTGAGGTCTGTGAAGAATTGTGTGGGAATTTTGATGAGTATTACATTGAATCTGTAGATTGCCTTTCACAAGATTGTTATTTTTCCTATGTTAATTGTATGTATTGAACATGGGAGATCTTTCCATTTTTCTGATATATTCTTCAATTTTTTTTTCTTCAAAGACTTAAAGTTCTTGTCATATAGGTCTTTCACTTGTTTGGTTAGAGTTACCCAAGATATTTTATACTATTTTTAACTATTGTAAAGGGTGCTGTTTCTCTGATTCTTTCTCAGCTTTTTTTTTTTTTAAAAATCATTTTTATATAGGAAGGCTACTGATATTTTTGAGTTAATCTTGTATCCTGTCAACTTACTGAAGGTGTTTATCAGCTATAGGAGTTCCCTGGTAGAATTTGGGGGAGTCACTTATGTATACTATCATATTGTCTTCAAAAAGTGAAAGTTTGACTTCTTCCTTTCCCATTTGTATCCCCTTGATCTCCTTTTGTTGACTTTTTTCTATAGCTAGAACTTTGAGTACTATATTGAATAGATATGAAGAGAGTGGAGAGCCTTGTTATTTCTGTATAGTGTTTATTGCTGTATAGTGATTTTATTATGTTTAGGAATGTTTCTTGTATTCCTGATCTCTCCAAGACTTTTATCCTGAAGGGGTGTTAGATCCTTTCAAAGGCTTTTTCAGCATCTATGAAATGATCATGTGGTTTTTTTCCTTTCAATTTGTTTATATGGTGTATTACATTGACAGATTTTTGTATGTTGAAACACCCCTGAATGTCTGGTTGAAGCCTACTTGATAATGGTGGATCATTTTTTGATATGTTCTTGGATTTGGTTTGTCAGTATTTTACTGAGTATTTTTGTATTAATGTTCATGAGGTAGATTGGTCTGTAATTCTCTTTCTCTGTTGCCTTTTTTTGTGGTTTGGGTATCAGTGTAACCATAGGCTCATAAAAAGAATTTTACAGTGTTCCTTCTGTTTCTATTGTGTGGAAGAATTTGAGGAGTATTTGTATTAGCTCTTCTGTGAACTTCTGGTAGAATTCTGAGCTGAAACCATCTGGTCCTGGGCTTTTTTTGTTGCCAGACTATGAATGATTGTTTCTATTTCTTTAGGGGATATTGGTCTATTATAATTGTTTATCTTGTCTTGATTTACTTTTGATATGTAGTACCTATCCAGAAAATTGACCATTTCTTTTACATTTTCCAATTTTGTGAAGTACAGGTTTTTGAAATATGACCTAATGATTTCTCTGGATTTCCTCAGTGTCTGTTGTTATCTTTCCTGTTTAATTTCTGATTTCGTTAATTTGGATATTATTTCTCTGCCTTATGGTTATTTTGGATATGGGTTTGTCTATCATGTTGATTTTCTCAAAGAACCAACTTTTTGTTTAATTGATTCTTTGTATTGTTCTCTTTGTTTCTATTTTATTGATTTTAGCTCTCAGTTTGGTTATTTCCTGTCATTTACTCCTCCTGGGTGCATTTGCTTCTTTTTGTTCTAGAGCTTTCAGGTGTGATGTTAAGTTGCTAGTGTGATATTTCTCCACATTCTCTATGTAAACATTTATTGCTTTCATGGTGTCTCATAAGTTTGGGTATGTTGTTCATTCATTTCATTGAATTCTAGGAAGTCTTTAATTGCTGTATTTCTTCCTTGACCAATTGGTGATTCAGTTGAGTGTTGTTCAGTTTCCATGAGTTTTGTAGGCTTTCTGTAATTTGTGTTGGTGTTGAATTCTAACTTTAATCCATGGTGATTTGATAAGATACAGGGGGTTATTCCAACTTTTTTGTATCCGTTGAGATTTGCCTTTTGACAGAGTGTATGGTCAATTTTAGAGAATGTTCCAGGAGGTCCCGAGAAGAAGGTATATTCTTCTGTGTTTGGGTGAAATGTTCTATAGATTTCTGTTAAGCCCTTTTGCATCATTATATTATATATCTGTTAGTTCTGCTATTTCTCCTAATAGTCTTTCTTTTTTTCTGTATGTTTGGTGTTTTGATTATTATTTGGTGACGGGCCTTTTTTTTTTTTTGGTTTAGTCTATTTGGTGTTCTTTAAGCTTCTTGTATCTTTATAGGCATGTCCTATAGGCTGGGAAAGTTTTCTTCTACGATTTTTGTTGAATATATTTTCTGTGCCATTGAGCTTGAATTTTTCACCATCTTCTATCACAATTAGTCTTATGTTTGGTCTGTTCATGGTGTCCCAGATTTCCTGGATGTTTTCTGTTAAGAATTTGTTGGATTTAGCATTTTCATTGACCTATGAATTTATTTCCCCTATTGTATCTTCAATACCTGAGAGTCTCTCTTTTTGCTGGTTATGCTTGGCTCTGTAGTTCCTGTTCATTTATCCAGATTTTCCATTTCTAGAATTCCCTAGGTTTGTGTTTCCTTTATTGCTTCTGCTTCAGTTTTCAATTTGAAATGTTTCTTTCACCTGTTTGATTGTTTTTTTCTTGGTTTTCTTTAAGGGATGTACTGATTTCTTCCAATTTTTTTCATCTTTTCCTGAATTTCTTCAAGAGAATTTTTCATTTCCTCTTTAAGGGCCTCTATCATCTTCATAAAATTATGTTTTAAAGATCATTTTCTACTGGTTCATCTGCATTAGAATGTTCAGGTCTTGTTGTTACAGAAAAACTGGGTTCTTGTGGTGCCTTATTGATCTTTATGTTGTTGAATGTATCCTTACAGTGCTATTTACACATCTGGGTTTGGGATAACTATAGGAACAGTTGTTGACTCTTGTTTTATCATTGTTCTATGAGTCTTTTGTTCCTTTATTATCTGTTTCCTTTATTGTCTTTTGGCCTGAGTGGCCAAGAGTTCTGGTGATTGGCTGGTTGTCAGGTCAAGTAAGGTTGTCTCAACTGAGTTTGTGGGCATTTGGGTTCCTAGATCCAGTATGTTGTCCAGTTCTTCTGGCTGGTGTGGGCCTTATGTGTGCCTATGGAGTCTGTTCTTCCAACTGGTAGGGTTTGTACCTGTGCCTATGGAGTCTGTTCTTTAGGTTGTGCCTGTGCCTGTTGTTCCAACTGGTATGAGTGGTACTTGTATCTACAGGATCTGCTGATGTTGCTGGAGTGGTCTGTTTATGGGGAGGCTGCTCTTCTTCCAATCAGTGCAGGTGGTTCTTATGCTTCTAGAGGCTGCTGACTTTTTAGGGTATAGTTGGCCAGGGGGAGGATGATGGCCTTGGTGGGTCTTATAAGTTACAGGGTCCAGTGGGTGGTAGCAATGGTGGTGTGGCCTGCCTGCAGGGCTCTTATCTGTTGGCTAGCTATTGGGGCTGAGATGGGAGTAGGAGCCTAGGGCCTAGTGCCTAGGGCCTAGGGACTGGGGCAGTTTAGCTGGGAGACCAGTCACTTACCTGCTGTGGGATTTCTTTCTGTATGCTGTGAATATGTGTTGCTCTGATTGGTTGATAAATAAAATGTTGATTGGCCAGTAGCCAGGGAGGAAGTATAGGTGGGGTAAGCAGACAAGGAGAATTCTGGGAAGAGGAAGAGCAGAGTCAGGAGTCACCAGCCAGACACAGAGGAAGCAAGATGTGAAGGCAGAACTGAGAAAAGGTACCAAGCCACATGGCTAAACATAGATAAAAATAATGGGTTAATTTAAGTGTAAGAGCTAGTCCGAAATAAGCCTGAGCTAATGGCCAAGCAGTTATAATTGATATAAGCCTCTGTATGCTTACTTGGGGGATGCGAGTGGGAGAGATTTGTCCTGGCTGGCTTGTTTTCTAGATATACATAGATATATTTCAATTAGGTAGGTAATCTTAAAACACTTCAAAGATCTACAGAATATGGCATTTAAAATGTTTTAAAAACTTAGATTTTTCTGGACAATGAGACACATTTGCTCCTGGCAGCACTGATTTACTTCAAAGAGGTAGATGGGCATTGAAGACACTCCATATGGAGTTTATCTTCTTCTTGGCAAAAATAGCCATTTGGGCAAGAAACTTCTCTTGCCTGGACTGCTGATAAACTGGACAAACAAGACCCAAAGGAAAATGACTACTGAACTTGCCAAAACAAGGCAAAATGGTCCTTCAGTTTCCTGCTTTGCAGAGGAGACTGCCAGGTATTCTATAGGACACAGAGAGAAGCAACTGAGAGACTCTAGGCCTATAGGCTGAAGATGGATACCCCAACATTACAGAGGAACTATGGATGACTGTCCAGGCAGGCAACTGTTTCTGTCATTCTAGATTTTTGGAAGTTGCTTAGAATGCTCTTCCTGTTTACTTAGGTAATATTATATTTTTCTGAGATCTTTGATGTAGTTGAAGACTAGATAGTTATAATTTTCCTTGGTTATGATAAAAGATAAATTAGATATAAAACTTTAGACTCACAAATATTGGATAGATGATAGAGTATTTTCTTTGAATTTGCCAAATATAAATAGACTAGATACTATAACTGCAATTTTTGCTTGATAACTGTTTTGTTATATGTAATTTTACTATGTTAAAGTTAAAACCTTCCTTTTTGATTAGACAGAAAAGGGGAGGTGCTGTGGGATTTCTTTCTGTATGCTGTGAATATGTGTTGCTCTGATTGGTTGATAAATAAAATGTTGATTGGCCAGTAGCCAGGTGGGAAGTATAGGTGGGATAAGCAGACAAGGAGAATTCTGGGAAGAGGAAGAGCACAGTCAAGAGTCACCAGCCAGACATAGCAACATGAAAAGGCAGAGCTGAGAAAAGGTACCAGGCCACATGGCTAAACATAGATAAAAAATAATAGGTTAATTTAAGTGCAAGAGCTATTCAGTAATAAGTCTAAGCCATGGCCAAGCAGTTGTAATGAATATAAGCCTCTGTGTGCTTACTTGGGGGACCTGAGTGAGAGAGATTTGTCCAAAAAACCAGCTGTCTGGGACACAGAAAAACTTCCAGCTACACTTACCTATTCCTTTAGATGATGCAGGTGGTGCTTGTGCCTCTAGGGGTGCTGATTTTGTGGAGGATGGTTAGCCAGGGGGAGGATGATGGGTTCTGTGGGTTTAGGCAGGGTTCAGTGGATGGTAGTTGTGGGGGTGGTAGCTGCCTGCAGGCTGGAATCTTACCTGCTGGCCTGTGCTGGGGCTGAGATAGGAGTGGAAGGGTCACGGGATGTGTCCCGTGCTCAGGGCCTAGGGATTAGAGCTGTTTAGATGGGATACCAGTCACTCACCTCTTCCTCCAGATGATGCAGGTGATGTGATGCGACTCTTTAATACAGGTCCTCATGTTGTGGTGACCCCCAACCATAAAATTCTTATGTTGCTACTTCATAACTGTAATTTGGTTCCTGTTATGAATTGTAATGCAGATATCTGATATGCAGCCCCCAAAGTGGTCAAGATCCACAGGTTGAGAACTGCTGTGCTGAGGCAATGATGACACAAACCTATGGGAATAACCAACTGATGTCTGATTTGACCCAAGGCCCATTCCATGAGATGGAACCCGTACCTGACACTGTTTGGGTGGCACACCCAAGAGGAGTAGATATCAGGAAATAAACTAAGGGCTGAAGTTAATAAAATAGAAACAAAGAGAACAATGCAAAGAATCAACAAAACAGAGTTGGTTCTTTGAGAAAATTAACAAGATAGACAAGCCCTTATCCTAACTAACTAAAAAACAAAGAGAGTATCCAAATGAACAAAGTCAGAAACAAAAAGGGGGATATAACAACAGACATTGAGGAAATACAAAGAATCATTAGGTCATACTTCAAAAACCTGTACTCCACAAAATTGGAAAACCTAAGGGAAACGAACAATACTCTGAATAGATACCATTTACAAAAGTTAAATCAAGATCAGAAAAACAATTTAAGTAGACTGATAATCCCTAAGGAAATAGAAGCAGTCATTAAAAGTCTCCCAACCAAAAAAGCCCAGACAGGACCATATGGGTTTAGTATAGAATTCAACCAGACTTTGAAAGAAGAGATAATACCAATACTCTTTAAATTATTCCACACAATAGAAACAAAAGGATCATTGCCAAAGGATTCATTTTATAAGGCCACAGTCACCCTGATATCTAAACCACACAAAGTTTCCACAAAGAAAGAGAATTATAGACCAATTTCCCTTATGAATATTGATGCAAAAATATTCAATAAAACACTCACAAACTGAATCTAAAAACACATCAAAAAGATCATCCACCATGAACAAGTAGGCTTCATCCCAGAGATGCAGGGATGGTTCAACATATGAAAACCTGTCAATGGCAATCCATCACATAAACAAACTGAAAGAAAAAAAACCCACATGATCATCTCAATAGGTGCTGAAAAAGCCTTTGACAAAATCCAACAACCCTTTATAATAAAAGTCTTGGAGAGATCAAGGATACAAGGGATATCCCAATACATAATAAAGACAATGTACAGCAAGCCTATAGCCAAAATCAAACTAATGGAGAGAAACTCAAAGCAATTCCACTAAAATGAGGAAAAAGACAAGGCTGTCCACTCTCTCCATACCTATTCGATATAGTACTTGAAGTTCAAGCTAGAGCAATAAGGCAACTGAAGGAAATCACAGACACAAATTGGAAAGGAAGAAGTCAAAGTATCGCTATCTGCAGATGATATGATATACATAAGCGACCCCCAAAATTCTATCAGGGAACTTCTACAGCTGATAAACACCTTAGGTGAAGTGGCTGGATACAAGATTAAAATAAATCAGTAGCCCTCCTAGATGCAAATGACAAACCGGCCGAGAAATAAATTGGGGAAACAACACCCTTCACAATGGCCAAGAATAATATATCTTGGGATAACTGTAACCAAGCAAGTGAGCGACTTCGAGTTTTTGAAGAAGGAAATTGAAGAAGGCACAAGAATATGGAAAGATCTTCCATGTTCATAGATCAGCAGGATTAATGTAGTAAAAATGGATATCCTGTCAAAAGTAATCTACAGATTCAATGAAATCCCCATTAAAAATTCCAACAGTCCTGTAAAAATTCCTTTACAGTCCTTGAAAGAATAATACTCAGCTTCATATGGAAAAACAAAAAAATCCAAGACAGCTAAAAAACAATCCTATATAATAAAAGAACTTCCAGAGATATCACCATCCCTGATTGCAAGCTATACTACAGAACTCTAGTAATGGCATGATATTGGCATAAAGACACGTGGATCAATGGAATCAAATAGAAGCCCCAGGCATAAGTCCACATGCCTATGAACACCTGAAAAGATTTTTTTTTTTATAAAGAAGCCAGAAATATACAATGGAAAAAGAAAGCAGTGGGAGCAGGGCCTGTCTCTTACTCTTTTGCCTACTTGTGTGACCCTTCTCCTCCTTCAGGTTGCTTCATCCAGCCTTGATGTGATGGCATGTTCCTGGTCTTAGGGTAGCTTGCTATGCTGTGTTTGGTGGATGTCCCCGAGAAGCCTGATTTGACCCAAGGCCCATTCCATGAAATAGAACCTGTACCTGACACTGTTTGGGTGACCAAGAACCTTTGACTAGAAAGCCAAGACACTTAAAGTAAACCCAAATATTGCTATTATAACAAACAAAACAAACTAAAACAGAATACATAGCAATAAAATGACTCCTAATGGTATTAGACATAGATCATTGCTTTACTAAGACATCATCAGAGAAATTTCTTCTAGAACAGATGGGAAGAAATGCAGAGACCCATAGCCAGACATTATACAGAGAGTGAGAAACCTTGGAATACTTGGCCCTAAAACTGGTGTCCATCAAAACCTTCCCCCCAGGACTCAGGAAACATTGTAAGAGAGAAGGCAGAAAGTATAAGAGCCAGAGGGATTGGAGGACACCAAGAGACCAATGTCCTCTAACTTAACATGATCAAAGCACATAGGAACTAACAGAGACTGCAGCAGCATGCATAGGGTACTTCACGGCTCTGTATCAGGTCCTCTGTGTATATTTTATGGTTTCCAGTTTAGTGTTTTGGATCTCTGCTTCTTGTGCTTTCCCTTAGGCTCTTTTTCTTCTGTTTGTTTTGTCCAATTTAGATGTCTTAGTTTTGTTTTGTCTTATTATATTATTTATCATCCCTTATTAGCCTGTTAGTGTCCTAATGAGAGACAGAAAGGAAGTGAATCTTGGTGGGATGGTAGGTGGGGAGAAAATGGGAAAAGCAGATGGAGGGGAAATAGTAATCAGGATATATTATGTGAGAAAAATATCTATTTTCTTTTTTTTTATTAAGAAAAAATTTTCATTCATTTTCCACACCAATCAAAGATCCCCCTTTGCTGTGGATATCGCTCTGTATGCTGTGAATGTGTTGCTCTGATTTGGTTGATAAATAAAATGCTAATTAGCCAGTAGCCAGGCAGGAAGTATAATGTAGGTGGGATAAGCAGAGAGAATTCTGGGAACAGGAAGGCTGAGTCAGGAGTCACCAGCCAGATGTGAAGGCAGAACTTAGAAAAGTTACCAAGCCATGTGGCTAAACATAAATAAGAATTATGGGTTAGTTTAAATGTAAGAGCTAGTCAGTAATAAGCCTGAGCAAATGGCCAAACAGTTTTAATATAAACCTCTATGTGTTTATTTGGTTCTGAGCAGCTGCCGACCCCAGGTGGGACTGGAGAAAACTCCAGCTACACCCCTCTTTCTTCCTCCTGCCCCCAGCCTCCCCTCCCAACTCATTCTCCACTCCCCCCTATAAGAAGGCAAGGCCTCCCATGGGGAGGCACATTCAGTAGAGGCAAGTCCAAACCCTTCACCCTACCTCAAGGCTGCACGAAGCATCCCATCATAGGTAGTGGGCTCCACAAAGCCCACTCATGCACCGGAGATGAATTCTGATCCTACCTCCAGGGGCCCTCCCAAGCAGATCAAGCTACACAACTGTTTCACCATGCAATGGGCCTAGTCCAGTCTCATGTAGGCTCCACAGCCATTGATCCAACTTTGATGAGTTCCCACTAGTTTGGTTTGGTCGTCCCTGCATGCTTCCCCACCATGATCCTGAAGTACTTGCTCATAGAATCCCTTTTCTTTCTCTTTGACTAGACTCCTAGAGCTCTGTCTAGTGATTGGCTGTGTATTTACATCTTCTTCCATCAGTCACTGGAGAAAAGTTCTGTGATGACAGTTCGGGTATTCACCGGTCTGATCTCTGGGGCAAGCCAGCTAAGTTGAGGCACCCTCTCCACTATTTCTACTAGCCCAGGCTGGGGTTATCCTTGGGGATTCCTGGCAACTTCCCTAGCACTGGGTTTTTCTCTATCCCCATGATGTCTCTCTCCATCATGGTATCTCTTTCATTGCATTCCCCCTCCCTCCCTCTTTCAGTGAAATCATCCCATTCCCTTATGCTCTCATCCCCCATTCTCTACCCTCCATTGCCCACCCCTCACCCCCAGTTTACTCATGGAGATCTCATCTATTTCCCCTTTCCAGTGTGGTCTATACATTCCTCTTTGGGTCTTTCCTGTAAGTTAGCTTCTCTGGAGTGGTGGGTTGTTGCCTGATTACCCTTTGCTTTATATCTAGTATCCACTTATGAGTGAGTACATATCATGTTTGTCTTTCTGAGTCTGGGTTACCTCACTCAGGATGATATTTTCTAGTTCTATCCATTTGCCTGCAAACCTCATGATGTCATTGTTTTTCTCTGCTGAGTGTATATGTCCCACATTTTCTGTATCCATTTTTCAGTTGTGATGCATCTAGGTTGTTTCCAGGTTCTGGCTATTACAAATAATGTTGCTATGAACATAGTTGAACATGTGTCCTTGTGGTATGATTGAGTATTCTTTGGGTATATGCCCAAGAGTAGTATAGCTGGGTCTTGAGGTAGATTAATTCCCAATTTTCTGAGACACTGCCACACCGATTTCCAAAGTGGCTGTACCAGTTTGCACTCCCAGCAACAGTGTAGGAGTGTTTTCCTTGCTCCATATCCTCTCCAACAAAAATTGTCTGTGTTGCTTTTTATCTTAGCTGTCCTGACAGGTGTCAGATGGTATCTCAGAGTCACTTTGATTTGCATCTCCCTGATAATTAAGGATGCTGAGCAATTCCTTAAATGTCTTCCAGCCATTTGACATTCTTCCTTTGAGAATTCTCTGTTTAGCTCTATAGCCTATTTTTTAATCGCATTGTTTGTTATTTTGATGTCTTGTTTCTTGATTTCTTTATATATTTTGGAGATCAGCCCTCTGTCAGATGTGGGGTTGGTGAAAATCTTTTCCCATTCTGTAGGCTGTCATTTTGTCTTATTTACTGTGTCCTTTGCCTTACAGAACCTTCTCAGTTTCAGGAGGTCCCATTTATTAATTGTTGTTCTCAGTGTCTGTGCTATTGGTGTTATATTTAGGAAGTGGTCTCCTGTGCCAATTCATTCAAGACTATTTCCTACTATCTCTTCTATCAGGTTCAGTGTAACTGGTTTTATATTGAGGTCTTTGATCCACTTGGACTTGAATTTTGTGCTTGGCAAAGATATGGATTTATTTGCAATCTTCTACATTTTGACATCCAGTTATGCCAGCACCATTTGTTGAAGATGCTTTCTTTTTTTCATGGTACAGTTTTGTCTTCTGTGTTAAAAATCAGGCATTCATAGGTGTGTGGGTTAATGTCAGGGTCTTCAATTCGATTCCGTTTGTCCACATGTCGGTTTTTATGCCAATACCAAGCTGTTTTTATTACTATAGCTCTATAATAGAGCTTGAGGTCAGGGATTGTGATGCTTCCAGAAGTTTCTTTATTGTACAGGATTGTTTTTAGCTATCCTGGGTTTTTTGTTTTTCCACATGAAATTGAATATTGCTCTTTCCAGGTCTGTGAAGAATTGTGTTGGGATTTTAATGGGGATTGCACTGAATCTGTAGATTGTTTTTGGTAAGATTGCCATTTTTACTCTGTTAATTCTACCTATGCATGAGCATGGGAGATCTTTCCATTTTCTGATATCTTCTTCAATTTCTTTCTTCAGAGACTTAAAATTCTTGTCATATAGGTCTTTCACTTGCTTAGTTAGAGTTACTCCAAGGTACTTTGTATTATTTGTGGCTATTGTAAAGGGTGATGTTTCTCTAATTTCTTTCTCAGCCCTTTTATTATTTGTATTTATTATTTCTATCAGAGGGCTATTGATTTTTTTGAGTTAATCTTGTATCCTGCCACATTACTGAAGGTATTTTTCAGCTGTAGGAATTCCTTGGTCAAATTTTTGGGGTCACTTATGTACACTATCATATCACCTACAAATAGTGAAAGTTTGACTTCTTTTCCAATTTGTATCTCCTTTTGTTGTCTCATTGCTCTAGCTAGAACTTTGAATACTATATTGAATAAATATGGGTAGAGCGGACAGCCTTGTATTGTTCTTGGTTTTAGTGGAATCACTTTGAATTTCTCTCCATTTAATTTGATGTTGGCTGTTGGCTTGCTATAAATTGCCTTTATTATGTTAGGTATGTTCCCTCTATTCCTGATCTCTCCAAGACCTTTATCATGAAGAGGTGTTGGATTTTGTCAAATGCCTTTTCAGCATCTAGTGAGATGATCATGTGTTTTTTTCTTTCAGTTTCTTTATATGGTGTATTACATTGACAGACTTTCATATGTTGAACCATCCTTGCATCTCTGGGATGAAGTCTACTTGATCATGGTGGATAATGTTTTTCATGTGTTCTTGGAGTCTGTTTGCCAATATTTTACTGAGTATTTTTGCATCAATGTCCATGAGGGAGATTGTTCTGTAATTCTCTTTCTTTTTTTTTTTTTTTTTTTAAGATTTCTTTTTTTTTTTTTTTTTTTTTTTGTGTGTGTGATATATATTTTTTATTTTACAATACCATTCAGTTCTACATATCAGCCATGGGTTCCCCTATTCTCCCCCCTCCCACGCCCTCCCCTTACCCCCAGCCCACCCTCCATTCCCACCTCCTCCAGGACAAGTCCTCCCCCGAGGACTGTGATCAACTTGGTAGACTTAGTCCAGGGAGGTCCAGTCCCTTCCTCCCAGATGTAATTCTCTTTCTTTGTTGCATCTTTGTTTGGCTTGGGAATCAGAGTAACTGTAGCCTCATAAAAGGAGTTTGGTAATATGCCTTCTGTTTCTATTTTGTGGAACAATTTGAAGAGTATTGGTATTAACTCTTCTTTGAAGATCTGATAGAATTCTGCATTGAAACCATCTGGTCCTGGGTTTTTTTTGGTTGGTAGACTTTTAATGACTGTTTCTATTTCCTTAGGGTTATCGGTCTATTTAAGTGGTTTATCTGGTCTTGATTTAACTCTGGTATGTGGTACCTATCCAGAAAACTGTCCATTTATTTTACATTTTCCAATTTTGTGGACTACAGGTTTTTGAAGTATGACCTGATGATTCTCTGGATTTTCCTGTTGTCTGTTGTTTTCTCTCCCTTTTCATTTCTGATTTTGTTAATTGGATGCTCTCTCTGCCTTTTGGTTAGTCTGGATAAGGGCTTGTCTGGGTAAGGTTCTGGTGATGCCATATTGTTCCTTATGTGTTGTATGCATTTTTGCACTGGTGTCTACCCATCTCTTCCTCCAATAGATACAAAAGGTGCCTGTGTCTGAGCGAACTGCTATTGGTCCAATCTGTGTTTGCTGTGTTTGTATATCAGGGGGCCCCTGTGGGTCCAATCATTGCTCTTGGTCTAATTGGAGCTGTCAGATTTTGCATCTGTGGGAGCTGCTCTTGGTCCAATCCAAGCTAGCTGATTCTGTGACTCACGGAGCTGCTCTTGGTATTATCTTGGTATTATCAGGTCTCTTGGTCCAGTCAGAGCTGATAGTTTCTGTGTCTCAGGAAGCCGCTTTTGGTCCAAGGAGAGCTGGCAGTTTGGTTTCCGTGTCTCAGGAAGTTACTGGGGTCACAGGAGGATAGGTACTGGGGTAGGGCACAGGACTTGTAAGTTGCAGGGTCCGATGGGGGGTTTTGGTGGGGGAAGGGATTCTTGCAGGAGTTTTCCCTGCTGGCAAGCAACTGAGTCAGAGTTGGGTGGGGGTTCCCGGGGACTGGCTGTGTCCTAGGACCTGGGTCCTAGAGGTAGGACTCTCTGGGTGGGAGAAGAGTCACTCACCTCTTGGTCCAAGGAGAGTTGGCAGTTGGGTTTCTGTGTCTCAAGAAGTTACTGGGGTCCCAGGTGGATGGGTATTGGGGTGGGGCAAGGAACTTATAAATTGCAGGGTCCGATGGAGGGATGGTTGGTGTGTGTGGGAGCCTTCCTGCAGGAGTTTTCCCTGCTGGCTGGCAATTGGGTCAGAGTTGGGTGGGGGTTCCTGGGGACTGGATGTGTCCCAGGACCTGGGTCCTAGAGCGTAAATATATACTCTTTATATGTACTCTTTTTAGTCCTTCCGTTGTGTGACAGACCCATCACAATGTTTTGTTCTTTTCCATAGGTCCTTCAGCAGCCATCCACTAGCCTCTCCTGAGCCCCACATCCTCTGCAGCCTCGGGAAACCTTTTTTCTTTTGTCTATAGTAAGACTGGCTTTTTCAGAATCGTAGGTATGATAGAATCATCAAGCTCGCGTTTCTGTGTCTTCTTTATCTCACTTAACAACATGACTTCGACTTAGATTCACTTTGTTGTTAGTGCTGGATTTTATCCATTGTATGCAAGAATGTGATTGTAAGTGCAACACATCATCTTATCTGCTCATCTGTCATCGGACACTTAGATTGTTCTCACTTGGCACTTTTTGTTTGTGCTGCAATGGCCAAGGGACTGATGGCTTTCCAACATACTAGTTTATTTCCTTTGGCTCTATATGCTATTTTGGGATTTTACGTTTCTGAAGAACTTGTACTGTGTTTTCCATAATGGGTTTTCTCAAGTGCTTTCCCACCACAGCCTGTGTTTCCTTTCTTCCTGTTTCACCAACTCTTGCTATCGTTTGTCTTTTTGACACTAGCCATTTTAAGTGCAGCTTGGTGGTATCTCATTGAGGTGTAGACTTGCCCATTTTAAATCGGATTTTGGTTGTTTTTATTATTGAGTTGACGGACTACCTTGTACAATCTAGATATTACCCACTTGTTAGATGCAGTATTTGCAAACAGCTTTCCCATTCCATGTGCTGCCTCGGCATTCTTTGTTTCCTTTGTCTTGCAGAAGCTTTCTAGCTTGATGTGGTCCATTTGCTTTTGGGCTCTTTGCAACAAACTCATGCTGACTTCATTGTTCTCTTTATGCTTCTTTCTGGTACTTTTGTATTCTCTCACACATAACATTTAGAAAGTATTTTCTCATATTGTATTTTAAGTAAAATATTTCTGCCTTCACTTTCCTCCCTCCATACCCTCCCCACTCTCCTTCAAATTCATGGCTATTTTTAATCAAGTATTATATATATATATATATAATATATATATATATATATATTCCTAAATATAACCTGTTGAGTTCAGATAATGTTATTGTAGTATGTTTTCAGGACTGATCTATTGGCACTGGAGAAACAGTTGGTATGCTCTTTCCTGAGTAGGACTATCCTGCTCCAAGCTTTACTAATGAGTTCTTTGGATTTTCATTGATTAGAATTGTTTTTTCTGTGTCAGAAGATTGTGGATATTTTTTTAAAATGTAAATACCAAATTAAGTGTACCCTTGAAACATTCTTTTTTAGAATGTACTAACTCAAAATTAGATAAAAATACAGACAGCTTCATTATTTCAAAAATCTAAACCAAGGAACATTTATAAAGATGGCCAATAAGAGAATAATTCAAGGCCAGTGAGCATGTCTATTGGATAAAAGAACTTGAGGTCAAGTCCAATTCCTTGTACCCACAGTTGAATGAGAGAATGGACTCCCACCTCTATGTTTATGTTGTGTCATGTGCACCCCAACTGAATAAATAAAGTTTCAAACTAAATTCATGCAGTGAAGTGTGACTGACCATTTGGATGAAGGGAGTAACCTAACATATTGAAATGTGCACACTATATGTGTTTCAGTGAAGGAAGCTTCAAGTAGCCACATCATGTGCAGCACTTTACCATCTTACAGAGTAAAGAAGACCGTGTAAATGCATTAAAACACACCAAAACATCTGTGCCAGACTGTCAGAGCCAGTTGCCATTGGCCAGTGGAATTGTATGTTCAGATGGTTAAAAGGATGAGGACTAGAAGTTACTTTTGATAAGTTATTGTAGGTCAGATGCACTTACTTAAAAAGAACAAATGCAATGAAACCAGAAACTTATGTTAACATTCTTCTGTGAGGAGCAAGGGGAGGAGATGACTCATAGCAAGATAAAGAGCAGGTGGTTCCCATTTCTCTTGTGCAGGTCCTGCAGACAGAGACTAGTGATGACTGATGCATAAAGATCAGGGCAAGTGCCTTTGCTTCCAAGTCCTCTTTGCTCTTGTTCCCATGAACAGTCTGACGAAGCTCCAGACTTCTGAGAAGCTTCAATCCTTGAATTTTCAGTGTGGATGTGTGTTCTGGCAGTTTCCCCACAGCTGAGTAGCCCTGCCATGCTGTATTTGTCAGATCCCAGGAACTGGCTGCTCTTGCTTTATAGAGTTCTGTTGTTGTGATGGGACCCCTCTGAGCTCTGCCACTGTGTCATGTGATGCAATTTCTTATGAAGACTGTAGGCCGAAGGGAAAGGTACACAGTGCAAGTGAAGATATTGGCAAACAACCAAGAGCCAGGATAGTATCTTCAGGGATGAGGGAAGATGGGTAATGGGACAAGACATAAAAGTACAGCAGCAGGAAGTTCAGGGGCCAGTAATAGTATATTTCCTAGGTTGTTTGCTAAGCCTCAAAGTAGGTTATTGCACTTTCTAACTTTGGTTTTTAAGAAATTAAACAGAGGGTGCAGATATAGCTCAGTTGGTAGAGTGCTTGCTTGCCTAGCATGTACAAGGCTCTGGATTTGATCCCTAGCATTGTAGAAACAAGCTGCAGGCCTGTTCTCCCAGCATCCCGGCATGTGGGAGGTAGAAACAGGAGTTCAAGGTCATCCTCAGTAACATAGTGAGTTTGAGGCTATCCTGGGCTACATGAGATCCGTTTTGGTAGCAATTGCCTGCATTGTTTGTGGTCTCCTGACAAGCAAGTAGGGGTGATAGCCCTCCCAGCAAGACCTAACTGCTGAAAGTGCCATAGACCTGGTTTCAGGACAGAGAAATCATGCAGGAACTGGGCTGGAGGCTTCCCTCCTGTTGGGTAGATTTCACAGTGCTGGAATGTGCTATGCAGACTGCTGAGATGAATTGTTTTCCATAGTCTTACTCCTCTGCGGCCACTGAGTGACAGCTACTCATAAGTTGCACCAGGTGAGGCAACTGGGGTAACAGTGGCAAGTCTTTTATAATGTATCAACTTTGTGATTGGATTTGATGCTCACTCCACAGGAGAGCAGTCACATGTGCACTGTAAAACTGGCCCAAAGCCTGTGGCTAGGGAGGCCTTAGATCATAATGAGGAAGCTATCACTGTTGTTTTGCTAAATGGACGTCATGTGTTTGTCACATTGCCTTGTAGATAACAAGGCACAGAAAACTGTGCTGCTGCCATCTTTGATCAAAGAAGTTTCTTTTGTAGTGGTCCATGGTAATTGTGGAGACTCATAACTGGTCAAGTATAGAGAAAGAGTGTTGGGTTCCTAGTCACAAACAGCATGTCTCTACCACATCCTCTTAGACTCTGGGAACATCACAGAAAGTCTGCTTAGAAGGTCTGTTATTGCTATAGCCAAGAAAAAAACCAGGAAAATTTGCAACAAAAACTGCTAATGTTGTACCCATTTCACAAAACCCTCAGAGACCACCAAGGAGCTGGTTTCTGATGCAAGCACATAAGGGTCCTTTTATTCAGGTTCAACCTGGGCCACCTCACAGCAGATGGTCACTTTGCTCTTCGTTTGCTGTGTCCTAGTTTTCACCCATTGCTTCAGTGCTCTTTTTCTTTTGTGAGAAATGACAAATGACAAGATGAAACACACATCACCAGCAAGAACAGTTAGCTCAGAGAAATGGTAGTTACCAGAGGTAACAAAAATAAGTAACAGCATCACTGTTCAAATGTGCAGGGGATGTCAATGTCCCTGACATTTTACCTTATTTCTCTTATTTTCATAGACCATAGCCAACAAATTTACACCACTTCTGTTAAGAACTTTTTAAAGAAACTGAGATGCACGATATATAGATGAGCTAGAAGAACATATTTTATTTTCACCAAAAATAGCTACTGATGCTATTCTCTTCCTGAGTCCATGCTTCTAGAAGATTCAGAGATGCCTGGACGGCTTTTTACAAGGACTCCATCCTATTTCTTGCACAGACAGCCAACATGACACATAGTTAATGCAGTGACTAGCTCCTGACTGTTTCCTCAAGCCTGGCCCTGAAAGTTGTGTGTTGGTAGAGCAGGATACTATTTACTTTCCTGTTACTGTGACAAATACCATGACCAAGGCAACTTATAGAAGAAATAATTTATTTTGGCTTATGGTTTCAGAGAGTTAGAGTCTGTGATGGTAGGGCAGAGGCAGCAGGAGCAGGAAGCTGAGAGCTCATGTCTAGAACCACAAACACAAAGCAAAGCAAGGAAACTAGAAGTAGGTGGAGGTTTTACTCAAAAAAGCCCATTCTAGTAATGCATTTCCTCCATCAAGGCTCTGCTTCTAAACCTGCTGTAAGAGGACCACCAGCTGGGGAGCCAAGTACTTAAATGCTCAAGACTATGGGAAACATTTCTCACTGAAACCACCACAACCAGCAATGACCTTCCTGGAAAGTGGTGAGGGACACTGTCCTCTCTCTTTCCTTTACTCACTTTGATGTTGTGTCTTTTTTGTTTTGTACCTGAGGGCAACTCTGCTGCTGAACACAGACTTGTGAGAGTGGTGTTCTCCCACACAGGAAAGAGAGGAAGTAACATGGAGCAAGCGTTTCTTCCTTCACTGGGAGCTGCAAGGTGGAGAAGAGGGGAGCCATTTCTTAACACACAGCTGTGCACAGAGGACCTCTGGGGGTTGTCTCAGGGAATCTGAGACATGCCAATCTACCTTCGGTGGCTTTGCCAAAGTGTATTGTATTTTGTTCTGCAAGAGTGATATTTTGATGACCAGAGCAATTTTAGAATCCCTTTGGGATCCATGGGAATATCTGAGTTCTGTCTGCAGAGGCATGTAGAGAGAGAACATGCTTTGGGGACAAGCATAGGTAAAAGAAATTGTATTACATCTGGGGAAGTACACAGTAGTAAGAGCTGTAGGACTCTGATAAACAGAGAGTGTACACTTACACGGCTGTGTTTTGAGAAATCCACTGTAGAAATTTAAGTTAGATATAGGGATATTATTTCAGTTATCAAAAAATCTCATTAATACAAAAATATTTTATAAGAAAGATAGTGTGCTCTTCTGATATCCATTTGGCATAAGTTGCAGGTGCAGATTGTGGGTGCTTGCTAGTATGGCATTGTAATACAGTGGGGAAAAACTTGCACCTAGAGCTACATGATTTCAAATCCAGTCTTAAAAGCTTTATCTCTTGCTGCCTGCCCATCCGCTGTTGTCCTTTCCCTTACGGTTGAGAATATCAGCAAGTTGTCTGTTGTCTTTCCACTTTGTGATCTTTTGATGCGTTTGGAAGTGATTCCTCACACTGGAATCATAGCTACTCTCTGGGGAAACCACTAGGGAGACCTCAAAATTGAGAGAAGTCTGACAAAATTAATAGAGAACAAAGTTTAGCCTCTTCAAGCCATATGTTTGTTTCTCTTTCTTAGCTTTACATCACAACTTATATTATGTCCTTAGCCTATAAGTTGAGTGAGCTTAGCAGCTGGGTACACAGGTCACATTCAACTGGGAGCTCCATCAAGACCCAAAGTGATCTTTTATTATTATAATTTTACAATTATCATGACCTTCTAAAGTATTTTAAACTCAATTATATTTCAATAACAACAAAAGGAACTGAGAATGAGTTAGAGCTGAGCATATCTCACCCAGTAAGAGGGATAGCATAGGAAATATTTTCCCTTTCATTGATGTAATATGAGGGTATCTATAAATGAAAAATGCATTTCTCATTATGAGTCACATGGTCAAAACCCGCAGTTAAGCTAGCAGGAGATCTGTGGTGCAAGCCCCCACCACAAAATGACCATGACATTGACTAAACAAAAGAGGGCAAACTGAGTTGAAGAGGAGTGAGTAGTCATACTAGAAGAATAGAGGACAGAGAAAGAATATTGTTGTGGAGCCTTTCAAGGAGGTTGGAAAGAGAGAGACATCGAGAGACAGAGACAGATACACAGAGACAGAGACACAGAAAGAGACAGAGCAATAGAAAAACAAAGACAGTGTGTGTGTGTGTGTGTGTGTGTGTGTGTGTGTGTGTGAGAGAGAGAGAGAGAGAGAGAGAGAGAGAGAGAGAGAGAGAGAGAGAGAGAGAGAAAGAGAGAGAGAGAGAGTTGATGTTTCTCCAGAGTCTGTTAATAGATGGTTGGTGATTTCCAACATAAGACACATATCCCCCTACATCCTTTCTAATTCTGAGCATTTCATAAAATTCTTCCAATAAGAAGTCTCCCTTTATGAGTAACTTTCAACTAAGAAGATGTGCCTCAGATAACAGGCTTGAGCATTCCCATCAGTAAAGAGAATACTTTGCATTACAGATGGAAGCCTGAGCAATCAGGGTTCACTATGTCTCCCATTTGTGTTTTAATTTTTTATAGAACCTTGCTACCAATAAAGCATATTTGGAGGTGACAACAAACTTTGTGTCCTCCAGGGGAGGAGAGAGGCTATTTCAGGATGTTTTTCTCAGAGCTCTTCGGAGGCTCTGCTCCCAAGACAGGGCTTAGCTTCCTCCCCAGCCATTCTCACAGGATGTGTTGGGTTGACTGAGGTTAATGCATAAATAAAGTTTATAAGGCACAAGTTCAGAACCATTTCCACAGAGAAAATGACACAGTAAGACAAAACTGCTTTAACAAAAATAAATGTGTGTTTTTCTACATAACAGTGTAACAATTGTGGTGTGTAAGAACAGCAAGAGACTCTTTGATGGCAGAGGTCAGGTTCAGCAGTACTTCCTTGACTGATTTAAGATAGCTATTCTATGTTGTATGGTAAAAGAGAGTTAATGTGATCATAGGATAATTACCATTTACAAAGTAATTTTACAACTTAGAAAGAATCTCAGTCCCCAATTTAACAGACAAAACTGTATATATGATGAACACAGACATACATAAAACTTCAAGTACAGTTATAGGGGCAAAGTAAATAATTGTCATCTTATTATGTTTTATAATGAATGCATAGCTATTTTGCAATGAGAGACAGAATAATATCCATAAGAGTCTAATAAAAATCTCCTTAACATTAACAAACATCATTATTCTAATGAGTTAATTATGGTGTTAGCTACCACTGAAAGAGCCTTTGGGAGATTTGCACACATCAAACACTCACTGGAATATTTAATGTAGTACTTGAAAATGGAAGATCAATTATATGTACATATGAAATAGAGTATATACCAAAGTCCAATTATAAAAGATAATTTTCACTAGTCACCTAGAACATCTGGCAGTAACTAGAAACAGATGCTTGTTAGCATAAGAAATATAGTCCCAATATATTGGAAAGTCAATTACTTTGAAAAATATCATAGGACATTAATGACTCCAGTCTGTCTAATGACTCTTTATTGCACTAAAGATTTGTCTTAAATTGTTCCTATTAATATGTAAGCTCTTATATTTAAACCATAGAACTAGTGAATATAATTTTAAAAACTGCTAAATTTAACATGTAATCCACACAACAAAAGTTTTAAGTGTCCAGCTCAATGAATCTTAATGACTGTACTCTTACAGCCATTGTCTTAATTCTGGTGTAACACATTTATATCACTTCAAATCACCCCTTCACAGGCAAGCCCCTTCTTGCTCATCAACGCCAGAAACCATAAGTCTTTAACTACTATATTTTAAAAAGCCCCTAACTCAACATTATAAAACAGTTTGGTATCTAATTTCCCTCACTTAACAAAATGCTTTTGAGACTGATCCAATATCTCTTATACCCATAGACCCTTTTTGTTGCTTTATTGACTGCATATGGAAACATTTTCCCATTCATCCATGGGTTCTGGAGAGAATAAATCTGGTTGTAATATTTAGGACCAGGGCACTAGACATGCTTTAGTTTTGCAAATGTCAAGCATTCCATGAAGGCATTGCATATATGCTTACCTCTAGACTATTGTGCTGTGTAGAGAATATGTTTGTATATGGATACACTTGCAACAGAAACGTACAAATGAAGTAGAAGTCTCCAATTTTGTTCTTTAAAAAACTTTGTAGGTTGGGCTGAAGAGATGGACCAGGAGTTAAGAACACTTTCTGCTCTTTCAGAGGACAGGCTTTTGATTCTTAGTGCCTATCCTAGGCAGCACACAACCATCTGTAACTCTAGCTCTAGACTCTAGAGGATCCAATACCCACTTTGATCTCTTCTGGCATTTGCATAGATGTGTGTGCACATGCACATATCCTTAAATAAAAATAAGTCTAAAGTTTTGATCCTTTGTTTGAAACAGGGTCTTACTGTGTAACCCTGCCTAGCCTGTAATTCACTATGTAGCTCAGGTTAGCCTTGGCTCATAGAGATCCATGTGCTTCTACCTCTGGAGTGTTGTGAGTAAATGTGTGCATTGCTATACCTGACCAAGACAGAACTTAAAAAAATTGCTTAGGTACCCTAGAAATTTGCATTTCTAAAGAAGTTTGTTAGGGTTGAAACAAAGACTTTACTGAATTCAGAAATAAACTTTGGAAACACTAACCTCTTAGCTATGTTGAATTTTCTACATGAAATAATTTCTTACTCCATTTATATACTTTCACGTATAGGTGTATTTTTTCAAGGGACAGATTTACTTATTCCTTAAGTTTTAGTGTTTTATATTTCTATGCTATTATGAATTATATGCTTTACTTATTTATTTATTTCGTTTTTTTTTTTTTTTTTTTTTTTTTTTTTTTTTGAGACAGGGTTTCTCTGTGTAGCTTTGCACCTTTCCTGGAACTCACTTGGTAGCCCAGGCTGGCCTCGAACTCACAGAGATCCGCCTGGCTCTGCCACCCAAGTGCTGGGATTGAAGGCATGCGCCACCGCTGCCTGGCTTTATATTTTTTAATAAACATTTTTTTACAACCAT
Source organism: Peromyscus leucopus (assembly GCF_004664715.2). Classification (NCBI taxonomy): domain Eukaryota; kingdom Metazoa; phylum Chordata; class Mammalia; order Rodentia; family Cricetidae; genus Peromyscus; species Peromyscus leucopus. Next base: position 153,347,761 of record NC_051063.1, read on the forward strand.
CTGCAAATTTAATGATGTTTTGTCATTTTTTTTGGATTTTTAAAAAAATTTTATTTTACAATATAATTTAGTTCTACATATCAGTCACGGATTCCCTTGTTCTCCCCCTCCCACCTTCCTCCCCTTCCCCCAGCCCACCCCCCATTCCCATCTCCTCCAGGGCAAAGACTCCTGAGATCAACCTGGTAGACTCAGTCCAGGCAGGTCCAGTCCCCTCCTCTCAGGCTGAGACAAGCGTCCCTGCATAAGCCCCACGTTTCAAACAGCCAACTCATGCACTGAGCACAGGACGTCCCACTGCCTGGATGCCTCCCAAACAGATCAAGCCAATCAACTGTCTCACCTATTCAGAGGGCCTGATCCAGTTGGGTGCCCCTCAGCCACTGGTTCATAGTTCATGTATTTCCATTCGTTTGGCTATTTGTCCCTGTGCTTTATCAAACCTTGGTCTAAACAATTCTCGCTCATATAAACCCCCCTCTTTCTCGCCAATTGGACTCCCGGAGCTCCACCTGGGGCCTAGCTGTGGATCTCTGCATCTAGTTCCCTCAGTTATTGGATGGGGTTTCTAGCACAACAATTAGGGTGTTTGGCCATCCTATCACCAGAGTAGGTCAGTTTGGGCTGTCTCTCGACCATTGCCAGCAGTCTATTGTGGGAGCATCTTTGTGGATTTCTGTGAGCCTCTCTAGCACTTTGCTTCTTCCTATTCTCATGCGGTCTTCATTTACCATGGTCTCCTATTCCTTGTTCTCCCTCTCTATTCTTGATCCAGCTGGGATCTCCCACTCCCCCAATCTCTTTTTCCCTCGACCCTCGCCCTTCATTACCCCCACTCATGTCCAGGCTCTTCATGTAGATCTCATCCATTTCTCTGTCATTGGGCGATCCCCTTTCTTGGAGTCCTGTTTTCCAGGTAGCCTCCCTGGTGTTGTGAGTAGCAGTCCAGTCATCCTTGTTCCACATCTAGTATCCTCCTATGAGTGAGTATATACCATGTTTGTCTTTCTGAGTCTGGATTACCTCACTCAGGATGATTTTTTTCTAGATCCATCCATTTGCCCGCAAACCTCATGATGTCATTGTTTTTCTCTGCTGAGTAGTATTCCATTGTGTATATGTACCACATTTTATTTATCTATTCTTCAGTTGAAGGGCATCTAGGTTGTTTCCAGGTTCTGGCTATTACAAACAATGCTGATATGAACATAGCTGAGCAAGTGCCCTTGTGGTATGATTGAGCATTCCTTGGGTATATGCCCAAGAGTGGTATAGCTGAATCTTGGGGGAGATTGATTCCCAATTTTCTAAGAAAGCGCCATATTGATTTCCAAAGTGGTTTTACAAGCTTGCATTCCCACCAGCAGTGGAGGAGAGTTCCCCTAGCTCCACATCCTCTCCAGCATAAGGTGTCTTTAGTGTTTTTAATCTTAGCGATTCTGACAGGTGTAAGGTGGTATCTCAGAGTTGCTTTGATTTGCATTTCCCTGATGATTAGGGATGTTGAACAATTCCTTAAATGTCTTTCAGCCATTTGAGTTTCCTCTGTTGAGAATTCTCTGTTTAGTTCTATAGTCTATTTCTTAATTGGACTGTTGGTCGTTTTGATGTCTAATTTCTTGAGTTCCTTATATATTCTGGATATCAGTCCTCTGTCAGATGTGGGGTTGGTGAAGATCTTTTCCCATTCTGTAGACTGTCGCTTTGCTTTGTTGACCATATTCTTTGCTCTACAAAAGCTTCTCAGTTTCAAGAGGTCCCATTGATTGATTGTTTCTCTCAGTGTGTGAGCTACTGGTGTTATATTTAGGAAGTGATCCCCTATGCCAATGCATTCAAGACTACTTCCTACTTTCTCTTTTAGCAGGTTCAGAGTAGCTGGATTTATGTTGAGGTCTTTGATCCACTTGGACTTAAGTTTTGTGCATGGTGATAGATATGGATCTATTTGCAGCCTTCTACATGTTGATATCCAGTTATGCCAGCACCATTTGTTGAAGATCCTTTCTTTTTTCCATTGTACAGTTTTGGCTTCTTTGTCAAAAATTATATGTTCATAGGTGTGCAGATTAATGTCAGGGTCTTCAATTCGATTCCATTGGTCCATATGTCGGTTTTTATGCCAATACCAAGCTGTTTTTATTACTGTAGCTCTATAGTAGAGCTTGAAGTCAGGGATTGTGATGCCTCCAGAGGTTGTTTTATTGTACAGGATTCTTTTGGCTATCCTGGGTTTTTTGTTTTTCCATATGAAGTTGAGTATTATTTTTTCCAGGTCTGTGAAGAATTGTGTTGGAATTTTGATGGGGATTGCATTGAATCTGTAAATTGCTTTTGGTAAAATTGCCATTTTTACTGTGTTAGTCCTGCCTATTCATGAGCATGGGAGATCTTTCCATTTTCTGACATCTTCAATTTCTTTTTTCAGGGATGTAAAGTTCTTGTCATATAGGTCCTTCACTTGATTGGTTAGTGTTACCCCAAGGTATTTTTTTTTAAATCATTTGTGGCTATTGTAAAGGGTGATGTATCTTTATTTTCTTCTCAGCCTGTTTGTCAATTGTATATAGAAGGGCTACTGATTTTTTTGAGTTGATCTTGTATCCTGTTATGTTGCTGAAGGTGTTTATAAGCTGTGTCAGTTCCTTGGTTGAATCATTGGGGTCACTCAAGTATACTATCATGTCATCTGCAAATAGGGAAAGCTTGACTTCTTCCTTTCCAATTTGTATTTGAATCTCCTTATGTTGTCTTATTGCTCTGGCTAGAACTTCAAGTACTATATTGAATAAGTATAGGGAGAGCAGACAGTCTTGCCTTGTTCCTGATTTTAGTGGAATTTCTTTGAGTTTCTCTCCATTTAATTTGATTTTGGCTGTTGGCTTGCTGTAAATTGCCTTTGTTATGTTTAGGTATGTTCCCTGTATTCCTGATTTCTCCAAGACCTTTATCTAATATACATTTTTTTTGCTAATGCATAGTTATACAATAAAATTGAACTTGTTTCTTAAGAAATTCATTTAGTTCTACCACCTTTTATTATAATTTTTTGATGTTTTTACCAACATGACCCTAAATGTAATCTGTATAAACTAATATAAAATTATTTAGATACTTTAAATTGAAGAACACATATATGAAAACATTTCCCTGATTATACTAAAAAGAGATTATATTCTCTTAAGATCAATCTTGTAAGAAGAGCTTCAGAATGATAGTTAGGGAACTGAGTTTATTTTGTGTGATGTGAGATTTTAAGATCAAGGGATATTATAATCAATGTAGTAGGGGTAGAAATCCCAACCCTAAAGTACTATTAGAAAGCTTTATTGCCTAATACCTATTTTTTCTTTGGATGAACATCCTTATTCGTGAAGTCCTTTGTGCATACATACATGTGTACACATGTGGCTTTTAACTTTTTTATTGTAGTAAATACACATACCATTTGGTTATGTTTAAGTGATGTAGTAATTTGAATGATAAATGTTGCCATGACCTCACATATTTGAATACTTGATTTCCAACTGTTTATGCTGTTTGGAAAGGTTATGGAACCTTCAGCAGGCATGACCTTGTTGAAGAAGTATTTCGGCGGTTTTGGGGGCTTGAGAATTTATAGCCTTATCTCATTTCTAGTTCACTCCGTTTGTGGGTGGGTGTGATTGCTCAACTTCCTGCATGCCGTGGAACGGACGAGTTGCTATATGTGCTCTTCTCTGTTGACCTTTATGTGGCACCTGGCCAAGTCCAAATTATATAATAGCCTGCTTTAGGTTAGATCTTGATAATTCCATACCTTCATTCACAGCCTCACTTTATTAGTAATTATCTTCTCATAAAGAGAATTTAGTTGGTTGGGCTATATTGTTATCTGATGTTTACAATGTTAATTAATCCTGTGTAGCATGATGAAGTTTAACTGTCATTCTGTTGAGCCACCTGAGTCAGGACATGGTGTTTTTCACAGTATATAAGAGGCTAGAGTATTTTGGTGATTTGTTTTTGTGAATTGTTCACATCATTTCTTTTTTCTTTTGTCTTTCCCTTTTTTCTTATAAAGGAAAACATTTAATTGGTGTGGCTTGCTTACATTTCAGAGGTTCAGTCATCATGGTGGGACATGGTGGTGTGCAAGTAGACATGGTGCTGGAGAAGTAGCTGAGAGTCCGACAACTTCCATGCAACAGGATGAAATGCGCTGGTGGGATGGCCGAAAACCATCAGCCATGGTTACCAGAGTTAGAATGGGCTTTATTAGAAAGAAGAGAGAATAGGAGGGAGAAGCCAGGCCTGGCAGAGGGTACAGAGCAGGGACACAGAGAGGAAACATGGGAAGGGGAGGCAGAGAGAGAGAGAGCGTGAGTGTGGGGTCCATGTCTGGCTTTTTTTTTTTTTTTTTGGTTTTTCGAGACAGGGTTTCTCTGTGTAGCTTTGCACCTGTCCTGGAACTCACTCTGTAGACCAGGCTGGCCTCGAACTCACAGAGATCCACCTGGCTCTGCCTCCCGAGTGCTGGGATTAAAGGTGTGCGCCACCACCGCCCAGCTCATGTCTGGCTTTTTAAGGTGGGGACACAGTCACCTGCTGATGATGTAAGGCAACAGACAAGACCCCTAAGCTGCGCACGTACAGAATCCTAACAGCAAGTGGTCTCCTTTTGTTTCTTCTTTGTCAAGGAGTTGAGGAAATTAGTTCTGTACCCACCGGGAAACATCAGCTGTGTCAGCTGGGAATATATCATTCATTCAGCTTCCTTAGTCAGCTACCCAAGGTGACAGGGAACATGGGGGAGAGGAATGATTTTCTTCAATATTAAATATGGTTCATACCTTTCATTTGGCCTTCTGACCCACCAGCATGGTATACTTTACAGTTGGACTATAGTTCATCTGCTGAAAGAATATGTTGTTTTAGTTGTCTACATTGTAATGATACTATTGTGATGAAGGAGGGGGAGGAAGAGGAAGGAGAGCTACAAGAAAAACCAGAAAGAGATAGTGTGTAAGAGAGGGAAGTGAAATAATTAGGAAAGAGCCAATTTTATTTTCTCACAAGTCCTATTAAAAAGATGTAAAATATGAGATTTTTGAGCCTCAGTTACATCAGCTGAAAGTGGAGGTCATACTGTCTACCTGGAGAGTGGAGATCATACTGTCTACCTGGAGAGTGGAGGTCATACTGTCTACCTGGAGAGTGGAGGTCATAATTCCTACCTGGAGGTAGAGGTCATACTGTCTACCTGGAGAGTGGAGATCATACTGTCTACCTGGAGTGTGGAGGTCATACTGTCTACCTGGAGAGTGGAGGTCACAATGTCTACCTGGAGAGTGGAGGTCATACTGTCTACCTGGAGAGTGGAGGTCATACTGTCTACCTGGAGAGTGGAGGTCACAATATCTACCTGGAGAGTGGAGGTCATACTGTCTACCTGGAGAGTGGAGGTCATAATTCCTACCTGGAGAGTAGAGGTCATACTGTCTACCTGGAGAGTGGAGGTCATACTTTCTACCTGGAGAGTGGAGGTCACAATGTCTACCTGGAGAGTGGAGGTCATACTGTCTACCTGGAGAGTGGAGATCATACTGTCTATCTGGAGAGTGGAGGTCACAATGTCTACCTGGAGAGTGGAGGTCATAATTCCTACCTAGAGAGTGCAGGTCATAATTCCTACCTGGAGAGTGCAGGTCATAATTTCTACCTAGAGAGTGCAGGTCATAATGCCTACCTGGAGAATAGTTGTATAGAATAGTTGTAATGGTGGAAGAAAGGTAGAGAGTTTACCTGGATGAGATTTTTAGTTTCATTCATTCATTCATTCATTCATTCATTCATTCATTCATTCAGGCTACTTATATTTCATGACCCATTTAGATTTTGATGTTAGACAAGCCATTGTTAGACAAGCATATTATATTTGTTCTTCCTTCCTTTGTTCCTTCTTCCCTCCCTCCTTCCCTTCCTCCCTCCCCCCTCTCTCCCTTCCATCCTTTTTTTTTATGAATGAGAACCAATGAAAAGAAACAACATTCTCAGCACTGGGCAGTAAATTCATTTACATAAACAAGTTAGGGTAGATTTTCTGCTACTTAGGCAGCTCCTACTTCCAAGATACCAAACTCCAGGGTAAGAAAAGGCTGCAAGCATTAACTTATGCCTCTTTTGATACCACTTTCACTAGTGACAAAAGGTGAATGGGCAGCACAAAGGCTAATAACAATCACTATTTCTTTAAGTTATTTTTGTATAAAAGACATTCAAACCTATTTTAGTCTCTCTTTAAAAGTGACTATTTTATCTATTAACTCTTTAATGAAGAATTATTTGCAGTAGAACTATACCAATAATTACATTTTTATTTTCTAGTAGCTTTGTACAAGTATATAGTGAATTTTATCCATTCTCAATCCCATTTTTCTCCTTCACTCCTCCCTTTACTACTGAAAATTTTCTTCTTCCTACCCAGTCCCTCTATTGCTTTCGTGTCTTTATATGTGTGTGTGACCCCATGAGCTTAATTAGAGTATTAACATGAGAGCGGGTAGGAAGTTATTTACTGCAGCATGGCCAGGTTGTCAGGGGCTGCACTACTAAGGAGCTACAACCCTTCTACTAGCCACAACAAACTGTCCATAGTCTCTCAAGGAAGGGTGAATGAAGGAAGGGAGGGAAGGGAGGGAAGGAAAGAAAGAAGGAAGGAAGGAAAGTGGAGCCTCATGCACCCTTCCTCCTTCCAAGATGAAATGTTGACAGGCTCAATCTTTTGCATGTATACACAGGTATGGTAGGTTCATAAGTATAACTGCCACATCCTGTCCGGAAAATGTTGTTTTGTAGCACATATCCTTATCTTCTAGCTTTGTTATTCATTCACTGCTGAGCCTTAGAATGTGTGTGTGTGTGTGTGTGTGTGTGTGTGTGTGTGTGTGTGTGTGTGTGAGAGAGAGAGAGAGAGAGAGAGAGAGAGAGAGAGAGAGAGAGAGAGAGAGAGAGAGAACCAATCTAGGGCTGAGGGCTCCACCATTCTCTGTTCTTAGCCTTTTGATAGGTTAGGACTCTTTGTGTTGACTGCTACCTTCCATAATACAAAGTTTCTCAGGTGAAAGCTAAGAGTAGCTCTATGTTATGTAAACTTGAACTACAGTTAGAAGACTGTTCACATGTCCATTTAGAAAATAATAGTAACGAGTTCCCCTCTAGACTCTGTTATCTTCCCAGGCATCAGATCTTGACCAAGTTTATATCAGACATGAGTTCCTTCCTGTTTAGGTAACCCCAAACCCAAAGAGAAAGCACATGTTACCTCCATAATATTCATGCTACTGTTGGGCACTAATGTGCACATATCCTCAGGTCTGTCCACAACATGCAAGACTACATTTAGAGCCTATTAGTTCTCAGATTTTGTAAATAAAAACCCTTCTGAGGCCAGGAAAGAACAGGGATAAAAGGCAGGTGTGTGTTAAAATAGAAGGACACACTGAATACCAGAATGGGAAGATCAATGAGTTCAATGTAAGTTGGGGTGCCAAGAAAATGCCTAAGAAAGAAACCAGGTGTGAATTTGCAGTTTTCATTTTGATGAAGCCTTCTTAATATTGATATCTGAATTGTCATGGTTCTTAGCTTTAACTTGACTTACTATAAGGGTATTTTCAATTGGAATTTCATAACCACCGGGGAGTGCTTATTCTGTTGGAGTATATGTCACCACCTATACAACTGGAGCACAATGGGCATTGGGCAGGGAGTGTCAGAAATTCTAGGAAGTCTTCAATGTGCAAAGCAGACCCTGACTAAAAGAATATTCTTATGTGCCACAGACCTCTAATATTTAGTGAAGATAATTGTAGCTATCCTTTGATTGGTATGACAAACATGCATGTAAGTAACTCCATTCTTCTTGAAGGGAGACACTTTTAGAGACTATCTGCCTTGAAATAAGAGACAATGGCCTGTGCACTGACAGTTCTCCTGGCTTGTCCTGTAAACAACACTGTTTTGTTGAACAAGCCTAGCTCCAAAAGTAGACATGCTTGTTTAGGAGTAAATGAAAATTTCTTAAACTGACATTTCTTTCCCCCTTAAAGCCACCATGGGCACAGACAGCTCTCCATGTAGGATTATGTGTTCCCTGTAACTCTCAGTGTCCCCTTTGCTTCTCTTTGTGTCCCAGTTTATGGTTACTCACAATATATCCCAGTGCTGACAGCCAGTGTAAATGAAGTTAAGGATGACTTTATAATAATAAATAACTCAGGGTGCTACTAGGTTTCTATAAACATAGGTACAGAAATGTGCACATGCTGGCCACAGGTAGGAGAGCAATGAACTCTGTAATGATTAACAATGTATTTTCTAAAAGCTAATTAATATTTTATATAAGTTAAAAGTCACCTTTATTGATATTTTGTAGTATTTGGAGGCTAAATTTTATCTCATCTGAATTTCAGTATTTGGAATATCTAAAGCACGTGGCTGTTTAAGCTTTTGATACAGGATCTTACTGTGTTTAGTTTGGGCTCAAACACATGATCTTTCCATCTCAGCCCACTAAATGCTACAGGTGTGTGTGTGTCACCACACTTGCGTGAAATAAGTATGTCTGTGTTTCGTTTGCTTTTTTTCAATGTTTATCATCTGTCTATGTGTCTCCATGTGTCTGTGTGTGGATGTGAGCACATGTGTGCATGCCTGCAGAGGAGCTGAACTCAATCCTCTGGAAGAGAGCAGCACATGCTCTTGGCACCTCTCTTGGCACACTCTCCAGAATGTGCTGCTTCTTCAGAAAACCTCCTCTTCAGTGAATAGAAAGTTACCAGCCCATCAATAGTATACTTCACAAATGATGTCAATCACTGCACTGCATCTATTGTTCTCCATTTTGATATACATTTAATCTTACTGTTAATCATCATTTTAATCTGGACTGACACTATCAATTATCTGAAATCCAGATTTATATCCTAAAAGCTAAATTTTGGGGCAACATAAAAACTAAGAAGGTTGTGTCCTACAGGAACCCCATTGTATTCTCCACACCTGCTTTGCTGAGGTATGTTTTTCAGACAGAGGCAAACATCTCATGCCAAAGGTAGTGCAACCAAATCACTGTTAATTATAAAATAAGTGAAGTTTCCATTAATGAGTCTGATCTTAATTTGATGAAAACCCTTAGGTGTATTCATTTTTCTCCTCATATTAGAAGCTCATGGCTGTGCTGTTAGACTTAGTTACTTCATCTTTGCTCTGAGAGAATAATCAAATATTGATTTTCATATCTCCTACTCCAAGTTTATATTTGAACTATTGTTGGGTCTATTATTACTTTGCTTACCCACAGAACCTCCCTAGTAAGGCCTTACTCAAGGTCAGAGAATCTGAGCTTGCTTTACCCAGCAGGGATGCATAATAGGATAATTTGGCCAGGGGTGTGGGTACCATGTGTTTTGAAGGGTCTACACTTGACTGTACTTTAATCTTGAAAGGGGTATACAAAGCCCACTAGAATAATACTCTGGGTGGCTGGGTATTGACCCAGGGCCCTTCCAAAACTATCATGTGACTCTGTCTTTCTTGTTGTCTTAGTCTGTATTTCTATCTAATACTTTCTCATTCCTCTTTCCTCACCCCAAGAACCCTTTGACAGGCTGGACTCTGATGCTTAAGCATCTGCTGTGGGATAATGCTTTTGTATACTGGTTTAATAAAATGCTGATTGGTCAGTAGCCAGGCAGGAAGTATAGGTAGGATAAGCAGACAAGGAGAATTCTGGGAAGAGAAAGGCTGAGTCAGGAGCTGCCAGCCTGTTGTCCAGGGAGCATGATGTAATGGCACACAGGTAAAGCCATGCAACATGTGGCAACATATAGATTAATAGAAATGGGCTGAGCTTACATGTAAGAGCTAGTCAGTAGGAAGCCTGAGCTAATGGCCAAGCAGTTTTAATTAATATAAGCCTCCATGTGTTTTTACTTGCGTCTGAGCAGCTGTGGACTGGGAGAGACACAGGAAAACTTCCAGCTACAAGCATCAATCTCTTTTGGAATATGACAAGATACAACTTACCCAAGTTGTTTTAAACATCTAACTCCACTCCACCTGAGATGCTTTGGAAATGAGGAGCATCTCCATGGCAGGGATTGAGGTGGGTAAGGCCTAAAGAAGTCTCCAGTAGAATCAGTGTGCTCTGGCAATGGAGATCCAGCTGTGGAATTCTTTGTAACCAGTCTGTGTGATAGAAATAAACTTAAAATTAATCATATCAAGCTTAATTAATGAGGGTTTGAGCCATGCTGTAAAGACTTCATGCTGGTAACTGAAATGATCTGGGTGCTACTGATGCACCCAAACATGTGATGACAGAAAAGACCCACAATGTTAATTTCCATCTGTTTTTCTTTCCTGAGAAATTGGTGAAATCCATTTAGATAGCTCAACGTTTCACATCCGTGGCCTCAAGTGAAACTGTGTTCTACTCCCTGTTAAATAATTAAAAATGGGGATTCTCATACTAGGTTATTGAATAAGCTGCTGTAGAGATTTCAGTTTTCTAGAGTTTTCTCATTCTTTTCTGCACATGCTTTGCTGGTTTGAACTTGCACTTTCTTAAGACTCCCTTAAATAACATCATTTAACAATTTTATCAGTAAAGAAGTTTAAGTTTCAAGCAGTGCCTGGATACTTACTAATCTCTAGAGAGTGACTTCATTTCTGCCCTGAATCTACATTTACCTCAGTAACATTGGCCTTGAACTCACCCAGGTCCCTGTAACTTCTGCCTTGAAACTGCCTACATCATTGTAGATTCTGCTCCGAGACTGCCCGTGTTACTACAACATTGGCCCTATATTTGCCTGTGTTCCTGTTACTACGGAGCTAAGCTTGTGATTAGCTCCTGGAATTTTGGTACTCTTGTGTTTTTAAGCCAGCAAGATGGATATGCATGCTTTATTTCAGAACCACAGCTACATGTAAACAATTTTGAAATCTCAGTGTTAGACAATTGAAAACTTCTGTAACTTTCATCAAAGTGAAACTTGGGCTAGACTGAATATATCCACCCTCTCTGTTGCCACACAGATTGTGAATAGTCTTAGCAGCCATTGTAACTCCAGGAGAGATTCTAGAACTCTGCCTACCATCATCCATCCCCAAGACCTATAGTGCTGAAAGTCATAAAAACTATAAACCAGGATTTCATGCCAAAGATTAGACATCTACAAAAGCAAGAAACTTTATTTTTCATATTGGATTATGTTACTTGTTTAAAGTTATTAACTGCTATAAATAACTTGTAATTTTGCTGATTAACTGTTTTAATAACAATTTTAAATGGATTATAATTACTTTCAAAAGAATGACCACATTTTACAGGATATATTGATAATAGCCTTAACAATTTATTGTGAGGATCAGATGACTTTGAGTCTCCTTGGTGTAGGATTCATTTATAAACATGCCTTTTCCTTATGACTTCTTATTCAATGTATTTCAAGCAGTTGATTTTGCCAAACAGAAAGGATTAAGAACTTATTGGTGATATTTGGAGGATACATTCTGAGAAACAATTTAATATTGTTTTAAAATCTAACAATATTAGAGATTTCTAGAAATGCTATTTAAAATTTGGATGAATTGTATTTTGGTATTAAATATTATGTAATACCATGGAGAAAATGAACTTTGAGAATATAAAAGAGAGTTTAAGACCAAACACTTTTCTCACAGCCATACACATTTTATAAAAGTGGTGGAACCTACCACACATGGGTCCCTTCATAAAGGTTTGGGGACCCATCACATATTGGTCTCTTCATAATGTTGGGGAGACCCATCACACAAGAATCCCTTTATAATACTGAGGGACCCATCAAATATGGATCTCTTTACTCACTCTGGATGGATGAAGACAGGGTAGGTTGTTGTTGAGAGGCATCTTCTTCTCAGGCTTGGAGGGGTTCTGCTGACCTCCAAGATGAAGAGTGACAGTGTGATATCCTCTGGCTAAGTTCCATCAGAAGATCCTCCTCGAGAGCTTTAGTGTAAATCATAGAGCATAGACATACAAGTTAGTCTTGATAAAGTCAATTTAGCCCCATTCCAGTACTGGGAAAGGAAAGAAGGAGAGGGGATTCCTCAGGAGGCTTCTGGTGAGGGACATGGCTGTGTTGGTTGGTGTGACACTGAAATGCTAAGAGTGGGTAAAGGGCCATGGAATTCTGTCCTGAACACTGCTAGGATCCTGAAATGCAGACTCTGTGTGAAAAAATGTACAAAACAAATATACCTGCCTACTCAATGACAGACCACCTCTCTATGCCTGCTGTTGGTAACCAGAGACAATCAGGAAAAGAATCTATCTGTGAGACACAGTTAGATCCTAACACTTCAACTAACTGGAAAAGAGATTTCACTTCTAGCTACATTTCCCTGTCAACAAGATGAGCACAGTGTCCCTCAACTCTCAAATAATTCCAAATAAAATCTCCCTCTCTCCAGATTCTATTTCTAGCCTCTTCTTATTTCTCTTAACTTCTCTTTTCCTCTCCCTCTTTCTCCATTTTCTAAAATGTATATATTACTAAGTCAATGCCCTTGACATAAAACCCTGACTTTTACTACGGTTTTCATCAGCTTATAAAATACTGTTTTATTTCACAAGAAGACTGATGTTACACAGACAATCCTGGATGAAACATCACATCTTTGCAGGCATCTGAACATTAAGTTAGGCTTTCTTACTACTTAACTACCCACCCCACCACACTAGCTTTTTGATTATCAGTTCTACTTTGTCAACATCACAAGCTGTTATAGATCTAAAATTTGCTTACAGATAAGTAAAATCACTGCTGCATACATTGTCTTATTTGGCTTAAATGCTATCTGCTTGCTTATGTTTCCTTTCATAAAACCCACAAGCTCTGCCCCTCATACTTTAAAAAGTAACTCCTACATGGTCTGTCTAGATTCAGATCGCATGTTCCCTGTGCCCAAGGTATTCTAGACTTCCTGTGGCTGTGTCTGACCCCCTCTGTGACCAGAATGTGCTCTCTGCAAACATCTACTGTGACTCATTCTGTGTCTGTTGGTTTGCTTTCTTTCACACACTCTGTGAAGACAGAGAGTGTGTGTTCATTACTGTGTCCTTCATAGTCAGTACTTTTTCCTCTGTAGGGAATGGGCCTAGAAAATTCTTATTGAGTAAATATAGAATTGCATGAAATGATAGAGTCTGACTGATCAAAAAATAGATGCAATTGCTTATTCTTTAAATGGGGAAATGGTAGCACTGACTAATAAAGTACTTATAATATTAGAATTATTTAAAATGTCTTGAGTAGTGCTTGGTCCAGAGTGATGTTTATGTATGTATTAGTGGTTACTGTTAGAAATAAGTTTGGTGATGTTAAGAAACATATTTGTGCACACAAATTTACACACAAGAGTCAGAGAATGGCAGTTGGGAATGCCAACAAGAATTGGTGACCTAACTAAGAAATGAACACAGAGAGGAATGACCTAAATAGAGAAATGAACAATATCCAAGCTCCAGCTCCAAAGTCCCTGCATAAAGCTAAACAAATGTGTATTTTGAACCTACTAATGAAGGTATTGTTACATACCATGTGATAGAACTATCACCAGTAATGAGTAAGTGTATGTAACAGCAAAATTGAAGTCATTATACCCAGGGCCAAGGTTCACTCTCAAACTCAATAATCAATAGTCTCAGTGTTCCCTACAAACTGATGTCTGTCTGATTAATGTTAATAAAACCTTGTTTTATATATGTTTTTAAAAAATTTGTTTTATTTTCAAATTATATGTGCATGAATGTATACACATGAGTGCAGGTGCCTTGGCTAGAGGCCTCAGATCCCTGCCTCAGAGTGAGTGCTGGGAATATAAATTGAGTTCTATACAAAAGCAGTGTATGCTCTGGGAGACATGTTTCCAGCCCCTGATTTTTTTTATTGGGTCTTTTATGTATTGGGAATGGATGAAAATGTAAACTGTGAGTTTCTAAGTATAGTTGAAATAGAAACACACTTGCATAGATAGATAGATAGATAGATAGATAGATAGATAGATAGGTAGATAGGTAGATAAATAGACAAAGGGACACACAGAGAGGGGTAGTTCAGCCAAATTATTTATGCAATTTATAATATTAAGTAGATATGAATGAGGAGAGAGCCAAATGCAAGTTTGAGAACTGAAGATTGTTAAAAATTCAATTAGAGAGTCCTATGGAGAAATTGGATCAAGAGGAATAAGGACGATGAAGGGCTTTATGGGAGACATTAAAATCTCAGTAGAGAGTTGTCAAGAGACCAGATCCAGAGGGAGACATGTCTTCTAAAAGATGCAGTTAGATGAAAATAAATAAATAAATAAAATTTAAAAGAATGAAGAAAATGTCTGAATTATAGGATACCAGTGCATGAAAAAGTAATTTAAAAAGCAGGTTCTGATACCATATTTAAAACAACATTTTTTTCTTTTTTCTTTTTTGTTTGGCTTTTGAATTAGCCATAATAGACTGGTAGTAGGAATGAATTTACAGGAAAACAAAATACTGAAATTATTTTGGCATATGTACCTCTTTCTTGATAATAGAATTCCGTTGCTATTTATATTCTACATGGCCTTTTTTTTCCGAACGTGGCTAATGTTTACTACAAGATGTGTGATGTCTAATTTTATTAGCATGAAGACTCAGGATTGTGTAAACATTACCAAAATATCTGACTTAACCTTTCATCTATATCTTTGTTTGTTGTTTTAGATTAGTGATTTTTCTTTCTCATTGCTCTTTC
>NC_051063.1:153367585-153383483 GCF_004664715.2 Peromyscus leucopus
TGCTCTAGTCTTACAGTTATTTTCTTAAGACTGTCACTTTTCTATTCTCCAAGAGTGTAAGCATCTAACTAGAACCTAGCTTCTTTGGAATCTCTCTGGTCAAAGAAATGCTTACATGTCATTGAAATACAGAGGTCTATAGAGTTAGAATAGATTTATTTGTGGCAGAGGATGGGTTTCTCACTCCAAGGATTGACTTGAATTTCAATCCCAGAGCATATGAAAGGATGATCTTTCAGAGATTCATAAAATATTTGGAGATGTGTCTTTTCAGTTTTAACCTTTTAGCCATTTTGAGACTTAAGCAGTTACCATGTATCAGTTTAATGGCACAAAATTTCTGATTAGAAAGAAATCAATAAAGACTGTCATCATTCATTCTAGCCTGAAAAATAACAAGATATCATTTGTAATGATACACACCCCAAAAGATGTGTTGAGGGTGTCAGATGGTAATTTAATCATCTGTACATAAAGTATGGCTTGATGCATATTCAATTCTCTTCTCCAATGTACAGAGCATGACAATCTCCTTCCACTCAGCTCATGGCCAAGGTTGGATTCTCCAGGAAAGGGAACATTTTCTGTTTGAAATTAAGTATTGATTTTCATTGATACATATTTATGAGGTATAGTATGATGACTTGATTAATGTATACCCTGTGCAAAAGCAAATTTTGGCCCTTAGCACTGTTGTTTTCATACACATTTATTATAATACCAATATTCAATCCTCGTAAATATTTATAAAAGCAAGGTGCTGGTTTGATAAGCATAGAGAGTGTGTTGTCAGTCTGACCAACAGGTAGGGTGGAGGCAGGACCGGTCCAGCCAGTCTCTCCCTTGGGGCTGAGTGGGATGGTGAGTGTTGACGGCCCAGATGTCCCCTGTCCACCGGAGAGAAGCACGCTGAGCTGGGAACCCTGTCAAGGCATGAACTCGCTTTATTGCATCAGGAGTGGACTTATATAGGTTGGGGTGACAAGGGGATGGGGTGAGGATAGTGGGCCAGTGAGATGATGCCTTCCTCAGCAGTTACTAGGCAGAGGCCATTCTAGGTTGGGTAGTGCTGAGTCACTCGTATGCAGAAGTCATGTCCAAGGATAGGTCACCAAACTTGAGCTAGGCTAGGGAAGTTACACTGGGCTTCACACCCAGGCCTTATGGGGCCCAACAGTGTGTGCTGGTCCAATTGGAATAGTTGCTGTTTTATTTTCATATTATCTTTTTATATGCAGGTTTTGTATTCCTCTCTTGTGTTTCAGATGGATGACAGGCCAGTAGCTGTGAATTGGTGTTGTAGAAAACTAGAATGCACCTCCTTACAAAGACTTTTGTGCAGTCTCTCTAGCACCTGGAGAGTGGATGTCTTGGATATTCCTTTGAATGTTAGTTACAGCCCTCTCGTTAAACCTCTTATACTTCACATGCATCATTCTGCTCTAATGGGGTATTTAGTACTTTCCCAGAATCCCTTCCAACAAACCACAATAACTATTGAGTAATCATGTTTTGTCTTGATACCTGGATTTCACTTCTCTTGCCCCACATGCTTGCAGTTGTCTTATACAGCCTTGGTTCTTAACTCTCCGTATCCCTCTAATCTAAGGTTTGTTAAGTTCATGGTTTCAGTTTCTGTAATGCCCAAGACTGAGGTGGTAGTTGCATATGCCAAGAACTTTTTTGATGGTGGGGACTCTGTAGTCCTGTTGCACAGGGAAGGCATGGTACCAATAATTATATCAAGACAACTAATTTTCTAATTCATTAATCCATGAATTGATTGGTTAATTCATGAGTGTAAAGTCCTTCTTATTTAAACAACTCTTCAAGTTCACATCTCTTAATGGTTTAGTAGGGACATTTATATCATAGCCACCAATCAGTTTAGCACTTAACAATTTTGTTAAATTCTCTCTCTCTCTCATTTCTGCCTGCTGTCTCTTGATGTGTTCCTTTCGCCTTATTTATAGTTGTTATCATATTTCTTGCTGCTTTCCTAAGCACATTTACACTATTGTTCTTCCTTTACAGCATCTCTTTACAAGCAAATAATATTTAACAAATATTTTTCTCCGTTTATAGAATTTTTCTGTGATTTCTGGCATATTGTATTGAAATCTGTTTGTGAAGATAAAGTGATGCCCTAAACTTCTCGTTATAATTTTAAAAATCATTTAATGTACACTATTGTTAAAAGTACCTGTGCTTAGATGAATAAAGGAACTCACTGCACATGGACCACCTAGAGTTCTCCACAGAGCGTGCTCATCTCCAGAGTAGCAGCATCTTTTGCCTAGTCAAGGAATATAGCAGGTGCCTTTTGTTGCAGATATGTTGTGTCTTCTCAAGGTCATGAGAAGATGAATCCAGTTCACTGCCTTGATAGTTGAATGTGAATGTTCAATGGGAATCTCAAGGTAGAGTCCAATAATGCATGTGTTAACATCAATCCCCCCCTTTTTTGTGGGGGGCATTGAGACAGAGATTCTCTGTATAGCTTTGGAGCCTGTCCTAGAATACACTCTGTACACCAGGCTGGCCTGGAACCCAGATCCACCTGCCTGTGCCTCCCGAGTGAGTGCTAGGATTAAAGGTGTGCACCATTGCTGCCTGGCCGTCAATTCCTTTATATAAATGAGGGAGCTATGAACTCAGAAAGGTTATCTAATCCATTTTATCCCACTGAGTATTTAGACACAGAAGGTCTAAACTACCCTTCCTTGTTCTAAGAGTGCCCTTTCTAGATACCATGATTTGGAACATTTACGTTTTGCTGAGCTATTTAGTTTTCTTTTCCCTTTTTGTTAAATATGTTTATTGTTGAGTTATAGTGGTAATAATATTTATCATAGACTCTGTGATCCATTGGCTATGTGATTTAAAACAAAATACTGAATTATGTTGGTCTCATTCATTTTATACATGAAATCATTGTATGAGTTGCAGTGATAAAATGTGTACGCAATTATAAAGTTTAGAGCTATAATTCTCCTTATTTGTTTACAGGTATTATATAGAATCAGATGATAATGATTGTGCATGTCCATCAAATGGATGGCAGTCTAATACCTTGTCAATAAGTTTTTAGATAAACAATGTTCTGTTTATTTTGAAGGCCTCCATCTTTGCTGCTGTTACTAGACTGCATCCATTTTATCATAACTTTTGTGTGTTATTATTTTTTCATAGATCCATGTAGGCCCTGTGCTTGCACCTTTAATCTCTGTGAAGTCATATACTTCTTGCTTGGTTGATTCAAAGGGCCTTGTTCTCCTGATATCTCTATCCTTTCTGGTTCTTATAATCTTTTGTCCTCCTCTTCTACAGGAGTCACTATGCACTGAGGGGAGGGATTTGATGGAAACTTCAAATTCAGACTCTGCATAATGTCTGGCTGTGGGTCTCTGCATTTGTTCCCATCTGCTACCAGACAAAGCCTATCTGATGATGACTGGATAAGGCACTGATCTGTGAGTATAGCAGAATATCATTAAAAATCATTTTATTGAATTTTTTTTAGACCAGTAGTATTTGGTTTTACCTTAGGTCTCTGGATTATCTAGTCTCTGGTTCTTGGTTACCCCTACTGTGTTTGGTATGAGTTCCTTCTTATGGAGTGGGCTTTAAGTCAAACCGGACATTGATTGACTATTCCCACAAGTTCTTTGCCACTGTTGCCCTAGCATATTTTGTATCCAGGATAGATGTAGGTCAAAGGTCTTGTGACTGGGTTGGTGTCTACACATCTCTTTTGGTAGCCTTCAAGGTACCTTCCTGAACCAAAGAGACTAGAATGTAGGGGTAAGTTTCCATGTAGGCACAAGCTCAACTTTTCCATGTTCAATGAGTTGTTTGGGTGTTTTCTTGGCAATGGGGATCTGCTGTTAGTATGTAGAGAACAATCCTTTTTCTTAGCAATAGCCTGGGCTGCTTGGAGATTTCTATTGGGCCCCCCTTGGCCAACAACTCAAATGAATGCAGTGCATTCCCACCACTGCAAGGCTTACCTGGCTACAAAAGATGTCCAGTTGAGACTCTGTATCCTCTATGATAAAGTGGCCTCATTAGGATTAGGTTCATAGAGTAGAGGAAGTTTTCACTGCATTAGTTTTCCATACCTTGACCCAAATATCCCCAATTTCAGCTGTCTTTCTCCATATTCTCTGCCTTAATTCTATCCCCCTAACCTGATATCACCACATTTGTCCCCACTTGCCCCCAGGCTACCCTAAAAAGTCTATTTTATTTTACTCTCCTAAGGAAACCAGGTTCCCCCTAGATATTTATCTTTCACTAACCTCTCTGGGTCTCAGGACTGTAGCGTGCTTATCATTTACTAAATGTCTTATATCCACTTACAAGTGAATATATACCATATTTGCCTTTCAGGGTCTATGTTACCTCACCCAGGATGATTTTTTTCTAGTTTCATCCATTTGATATTGTGTGTTATTTGATTGTATTCTGTTACTCTCAAGACTGATAATAAAGTTTGTTTTGAATTAGAGAGTAGAGTTAGCTACTAACTGATTAAAATTAACCACAGAGGTTTTGAAGGACTGAGGACAGATAGAGAGACAGAAAGTAGTAGCATGGGGCTTAGACAGAGTCTCTCGCCTTTTGGATGGAGGAAGGAGAGAGAGGAGGTCACTGGTTGCTTCTCTGATCATTCAGATTCTTACCCCAATATCTGACTCCTGATTTTTCATTGATTAAGAATAATTAGATAAACACATCAATTTACCTATACATTTCATGATATCATTAAAAAAACTGAGTAATAGTTCATTATGTAAACAAATTTTCTTTACACATTTTTCTGTTGAGGGATATCGAGGTTGTTACTGGCTATTATAAATAAAGCCATAATGAACATGCTTGAGCAAGAGTCCTTGTGGTAGGTTGGAGTGTACTTTGGGTATATGCAATGATGGAGTGTTCCTTTTGCTCTCCTTGCCAGCATGAGCTGTCACTGATATTATTCATCTTAGTCATTCTGACATGTAAGATGGAATCTCAAAGTAGTTTTGATTTGCATATCCCTAATGTCTAAGGATGTTGAACATTTCTTTAAGTGTTTCTTAACCATTTGAAATTTCTCTAGTGAGAATTATCTGTTAAGATCTGTATCACAGGCCGGGCGTTGGTGGCGCACGCCTTTAATCCCAGCACTCGGGAGGCAGAGACAGGCGGATCTCTGTGAGTTCGAGGCCAGCCTGGGCTACCAAGTGAGTCCTAGGAAAGGCGCAAAGCTACACAGAGAAACCCTGTCTCGGAAAACCAAAAAAAAAAAAAAAAAAAAAAAAAAAAAGATCTGTATCACATTTTTAATTGGATTATTTGCTTTTTTATATCTAGTTCTTGAGTTCTTCATATATTTTGGACTTTTAAAATTTTAATTAATTTATTTTACATCCCAACTATAGTTTTCCGCCCTCCTTTCTTCCCATTCCCTTCCCCTCCCCATCTACACCTCCCTCCTTTAATCCACTCCTTCTTTGTTTCTGTTAAAATAGGGCCAGGCCTCCCATGGATATCAACAAAGCACGGCATATCAAGTTGCAGTAAGACTAAGTACCTTCCCTTGTATTTAGGCTGGGCAAAACCATCCAGTAGGAGAAACAGCTTTCCAAGAGCCAGCCAAAGCATTAGAGACAGCTCCTGTTCCCATTGATAGGAGCCCCACAAATAGACCAAGCTACACAACTATCACATATATGCAGAGAGCTTAAATTAGTCCCATGTAGGATCCCTGGTTGTTGCTTCAGACTCTGTGAGATCCTATGATGCCAGGTTAGTTGATTCTGTGGGTTTCTTCCTTCCTTCCTTCCTTCCTTCCTTCCTTCCTTCCTTCCTTCCTTCCTTCCTTCCTTCCTTCCTTCCTTCTTTCCTTCTTTCCTTCTTTCCTTCTTTCCTTCTTCCTTCTTTCCTTCCTTCCTTCCTTCCTTCCTTCCTTCCTTCCTTCCTTCCTTCCTTCCTTCCTTCCTTCCTTCCTTCCTTCTCTCTCTCTCTTTCTCTCTCTCTCTCTCTCTCTCTCTCTTTCTTTCTTTTGAGAAAGGGGTTTTCTCTGTAGCTTTGGTTCCTGTCCTGGAACTCACTCTGTAGACCAGGATGCCTCAAACTCACAGAGATCCACCTGCCTCTGCCTCTCGAGTCCTGGGATTAAAGGCATGCACTACCACTGCCAGGCTCTGTGTGGGTTTTCTTGTGATGTTCTTGACTCCTCTGGCTCCTACTATCCTTCCCTCTTTTCAGCAAGATTTCCCTAGCTCAACCTAATGTTTGGCTATGGGTCTCTATATCTTTTCCCATCAGTTCCTAAATGAAAGTTCTCTGATGACAATCGGGATATTCACCAATCTGATTACAGGGGAGGGCCAGTTCAGGCTGCAAATCCACTCTTGCTAGGAGTCTTAGCTGGAGTCATCCTTGTAGATTTGTGGGAGTTTCCCTTGCATCGGTTTCTACCTGACCCTGAAAGGCCTCTTTTTCTAGTCCTGTCTTTCTGTATTCTCTCCCTATACCCATACCCTAACTTGAACCCTCAAGTTCTCATGCCCACCTACCCACAGTCCACCCAAGAGATCTCTTCTGTTTCCCCTTTCCAAGGAGATCTATATGTATCCTCTTGGACCCTTCTTGCTACCGAGCCTCTCTGGGTCTGTGGATTGTAGCATGATTATTCTTTACTTTACAGTTAATATTCACTTATATACATGCCATGTTTATCTTTTTGGGTCTTGGTTACCTCATTCAGGATGATTTTTTTCTTCTAGTTTCATCAATTTTCCTGAAAATTTTATGATTTTTTTTTTTACCACTGAGTAATACTTGATTGTGTAAATATACCATATTTTATTTATCCATTCTTTGGATGAGGGACATTTAGGTTGTTTCCAGGTTCTAGCTATTACAAATAAAGCTTTTATGGACATAGCTGAGTAACTGTCCTTGTGGTATGATTGAGCTTCTTTTGGGTATTTGCCCAAGAGTGATATAGCTGGGTATTGAGGTAGATTGATTCTCAATTTTCTGAGAAAACGCCATATTGATTCTGAAAGTGGCTGTACAAATGTTCAATTCCACCATCAGTGGAGGAATATTCATTCCCCTTTCTCCACATCCTCACTAGCATAAGCTGTCATTTGTGTTTTTGATCTTAGCCATTCTGACAGGTGTAAGATTGAATCTCAGAGTTGCTTTAATTTGCGTTTCCAAGATGGCTAAGGATGATGAACATTTCTTTAAGTATATCTCATCTTTTTGAGATTCTTCTGTTGAGAATTCTCTGTTTATGTCTGTATCCCATTTTTAATTGGATTATTTAGCTTTTTGATTTCTAGTTTCTTGAGTTCTTTATATATTTTGGAGATTATCCCTCTGTTGCATGTGAGGTTGGTGAAGATCTTTTCCCTTTCTGAAGACTGCCATTTTGTCCTACTGACATTGTTCTTTGCCTCACAGAGGCGTTTCAGTTTCATGAGGTCCCATTTATTAATTGTTGATCTTAATTCCTGAACTTTTGGAGTTCTATTCAGGAAGTTGTCTTCTGTGCCAGTGTGTTCAAGGCTGTTCCCCACTGTCTGTTCTTTCAGTGCAGTGTAGTTGGATTTATGTTGAGGTCTTAGATCTACTTGGACTTGAGTTTTGTGCAGAACGATAGACATGGATCTATTTGTATTCTTCTACATGTTGACATTCAGTTATGCCAGAACCATTTCTTGAAAATGTTTCTTTTTGCCATTGTATGGTTTTGGCTTTTTTTTTTTAAATGAAAAATCAAGTGTCCATAGGAGTGTGAATTTATGTCTGGGTCTTCAGTTTGATTCCATTGATCCATGTGTCTGGTTTTATGACAATACTGTGCTGTGTTTGTTACTACAGCTCTATAGTAGAGCTTGAAATCAGGAATAGTGATGTATCCACCAGTTCTTTTATTGTACAGGATTGTTTTAGCTATCCTGGGTTTTTTTCCCTTATGAAGCTGAGTATTATTCTTTCATGGTCTGTAAAGAATTGTGTTTAAATTGTGATGGATATGGCTTTGAGTCTGTAGATTGCTTTTGGTAAGATTGCCATTTTTACTATGTTAACCCTTCCAATTCATGAGCATGGGTGATTTTTCCATCTTCTGTTGTCTTCTCCAAATTCTTTCTTCAAAGACTTGAAGATTTTATTATACAAGTGTTTTACTTGGTTAGAGTTACCCAACATACTTCATATTATATAGTTTTACAGTGGAAAAGTGTTGTTTTCCCTGACTTCTTTCTCAGTACATTTATAATTTGTATATAGGATGGCTACTGATTTTTTTTATAGTTAATTTTATGTCCAGTTACCTTGTTTGTTAGCTGTATGAATTCCCTGATGGAATTTTTAGGGTCACTTACATATACTATTACATCATCTGCAAATAATGATACTTTGACTTTTCCTTTATAATTTGATCTCTTTCAGTTTGCTTTAGCTAAAACACCAAGTACTATTTTGAGTAGATAGGAGAGAGTGGAAAACATTATCTTGTTAGTGATTTTGGTGGAATTTTTTTGAGATTTCTCTTTATTTAATGATGCTGGCTACAGGCTTACTGTAAATAGTCCTTATTATATTAAATATATCCCTTGTATCTCTTAATCTCTCCAGGACTTTATCATGAAGGGGTGTTGGATTTTGTCATATGCTTTTTCAGCATCTAATGAGATAATCAAGTTTTTTTCTTTCAGTTTGTTTATATGGTGGATTACATTGACAGATTTTTATATGCTTAGTTATCCATGCATCTCTGGGATGAAGTCTACTTGATCATGGTGGATGATTTTTTTGATGTGTTCTTGCATTTGGTTTGCCAGTATTTTATTATTTTGCATCAATGTTCATGAGGGAGATTTGTCTGTAATTCTCTTTCTTTGTTGCATCTTTGTGTGGTTTGGGTATCAGGGTGATTGTAGCCTCATAAAAAGAGTGGGCAATGCTCCTTCTGTTTTTATTGTGTGGAGCAATCTGAGGAGTTTTGCACTGAGACCATCTGGCCCTGGGCTTTTTTTGATTGGGAGACTTTTAATGACTGTTTCTATTTCCACAGGAGTTTAGGTCTATTTAAATTGTTTATTTGATCTTGATTTAATTCGAGTATATGGTACCTGTCCAGAAAATTGTTCATTTCTTTTACATTTTTCAATTTTGTGGAGTACACATTTTTGAAGTATGACCTGATGATTCTCTGGATTTCCTCATTGTCTGTTGTTATGTCTACCTTTTCATTTCTGATTTTGTTAATTTGGATGCTCTCTCTCTGCATTTTGGTTAGTTTGGATAAGGGTTTGTCTATCTTGTTGATTTCCTCAAAGAACCAATTCTTTGTTTAACTGATTCTTTGTATTGTTCGCTTTGTTTCTATTTTATTGATTTCAACCCTCAGTTTGATTATTTCCTGTCATCTACTCCTTGTGAGTAAGTTTGCTTCTTTTTGTTCTAGAGCTTTCAGGTGTGCTGTTAAGTTGCTAGTGTGAGATTTCTCCAACTTCTTTATGTGGGCATATAGTGCTATGAATTTTTCTCTTAGTACTGCTTTCATAGTGTCCCATAGGTTAGAGTATGTTGTACTTTCTTTTTCATTGAATTTTAGTAAGTCTTTAATTTCTTTCTTTATTTCTTTCTTGATCCATTGGTGATTCAGCTGAGCATTATTCAGTTTCCATAAGATTGTTGGCTGTCTGTAATTTGTGTTGTTGTTGAATTCTAACTTTACGGCATGGTGGTCTGATAAAATACAGGAGGTTATTGCTTTGTGACTGAGTATGTGGTCAATTTTATGGAAGTTTCCATATGGTGTTGAGAAGAAGGTATGTTCTTTTGTGTTTGGGTCCATTTGAGTCATAACATCTGGTAGTTCCCTCATTTGTCTGTTAAGTTTTTGATTGGCAGACCTGTCCACTGGTGAGACTGGGGTGTTGCAGTCTCCCATTATTAGTGTGTGGGGTTTGATGTACAATTTAAGCTTTAGTAATATTTCTTTTACTTATGTGGGTACCCTTTTATCTGGGGCATAAATGTTCAGAATTGAGATTTCATCTTGGTGGATTTTTCCTGTGATGAACATTTAATGTCCTTTTCGATCTGTGTTGATTGATTTTAGTTTTGAAGTCTATTTTGTTAGATATAAGAATACCTACACCTGTTGTTCAAATTTCTAAAGGTCTTAAATGGTCTTTTAATAAAAAACCCAGAGTCAGATATTGGAGTAAATGCTGAAAGATCAAAGAGACATTGGAACAAGCCACTGTTGGGTCCAGGGTTGCATAATAATAGTGGACAGACCACAAAGTCTATTAAGCCAGAAGCAAACTTTCTTCCAGAAAAATAAAAATAAAAAAATTTAAAGAAATAAAATAAAACATCTCAGGGCACAAAAGCTTATCAGCTAGCTGAGACCACAGCCTATGTTGGAATTCTGGGGCTGTGGCTATGCAGGCAGGTACTGGCCCCTTTTATAGTGTCAGGCATGGGATGCATGCTAGGAGTCACGTAGAAACATCAGGCATGGGATGCATGCTAGGAGTCACGTAGAAACATCAGGCATGGGATGCATGCTAGAAGTCATGTAGAAACAACCATTAAAAGTTAACATTGGTAACAGGCAGTTGTTGGCTATAAGGGGCAAGGGGGTTAAATGTTAACCCCTGACTATTGACAGAGGAGCTGGCTATAACGCAGTCAGCCATTGTTAAGCAGTTAACCTTTAGAGCTGATGACTGTCAGTTTTTATCTCTTAAGCTTATAATTTTTTATATTTCTATATTCCTGGACCCTTCATCACAGCTACTACTTACCTCGCCAATTCCATGAATCCTCTGACTGAATGTCTCTGAGTCCTAAGCCAAAAGGGATCCAGCCGAAAGGGGCTTCCAGCTAAAAAGGCTCTAGCCATAAAAGCTTCAGCCGAAAAGGGCTCTAGCCAGAAGGACTTCAGCAGAAAAGTCTTCAGCCAAAAAGCCTTTAGCTAAAAGGGCTTTCAGTTGAAAAAGGGCTTTAGCAGAAAAAGGCTTTAGTTCCTTTCTCCTCAGGCCTTATATACATTTATCTGCTCAACCATATTACTTACTTCCTAGTGCTGGGATTAAAGGTGTGTGTGCTTCTCAAATATTGGTTACAGAGGCATAAAATCTCAAGTGCTGGGATTAAAGGCCTGTGATTCCTAACTACTGGGATTAAAGGTGTGTGCTACCACTACCTGGCTCTGTTTCTCTCCTAGACTTAATCAGTCTCATGTAATCCAGGGTGGCTTTGAACTCACAGAGATCCGGATAGATCTCTACCTCCCGAATGCTAGGATTAAAGGTGTGTGCCCACTGCTTGGCATCTGTTAAATTTAGTGGCTGGTTCTGTTCTCTGATCTTTAGGCAAATTTTATTATGGTACACAATATATTACCATAGATGAGTAGGTATCTCTTAGTGTCTGTATAACCTCTGTCTAAGACCTTCTGGCTTTCAGAGTCTCCATTGAAAAATCAGGTGTTATTCTGATGGGTCTGCCTTTATATGTTACTTGGCCTTTTTTCTTTGCAGCTCTTAATATTTTTCTTTATTCTGGATGTTTAGTGGTTTGATTATTATGTGTCAAGTGGACTTTTATTTTGGATCCAGTCCATTTGGTATTCTATAACCTTCTTGTATTTTCATAGGCATTTCCTTCTTTAGGTTGGGAAAGTTTTCTTCTATGATTTTGCTGAATATATTTTCTGTGCTTTTGAAAGCTGGTATTCTCCTTCTTCTATTCTTATTATTGTTAGGCATGGTCTTTTCATGGTGTCCCAGATTTCCTGGATGTTTTGCATTATGACTTTGTTGGCTTTAATGTTTCTTTTTGTTAGCTTTAATGGTTTTTTTTGACTAGTAAATCTATTTCCTCTATCCTATCTTCAATTACAGAGATTCTTTCTTCCATGTCTTGCATTCTGTTGGTTATGCTTGCATCTGTAGTTCCTGTTAATTTTCTCAGATTTTTCTATTTCCAGAATTTCCTCAGTTTGTGTCTTCTTTATTGCTTTTATTTCAATTTTCAGGTCTTGAACTGTTTCCTTCACCTGTTTGATTGCTTTTTCTTGATTTGGTTTTCTTGACTGTATTTAAGGGATTTATTGAATTTTTTTCCAACTTTTTGTTTGTTTTTTTTTTTCTTTGATTTCTTTAAGGGAATATTTCATTTCCTCTTTAAAGGCCTCTATCATCTTCATAAAATCATTTTTAAGGTTGTTTTCTTCTGCTTCTATGTTGGGATGTTAAGGCCTTGCTGTTGTAATCCACTAGATTCTGATGGTGCCATATTGCTTTTTATGTTGTTGAATGTATTCTTAACTGGCTTCTACCCATCTCTTCCTCCAATCGGTGCAAGTGGTGTCTGTATCTTAGGAGCTGCTCTTGGTTCCATCAGTATTGGGTGTGTCTGTGTCTCAGGGAGCTTCTGGGGTCTAAGGAGATGGGTGGGTTTGTGGATGGAGTGGGACTTGTAGGTTGCATGGTTCTATGTGGGATGGTGGTGGGCTGGCCTTCCTGCAGTAGTCTTGCCTGCTGGCCTGAAACTCTTGATTCAGTCACAGCTGTTAGAGTCTGTATCTCAGGGAGCTACTGAGATCTAGGAGGATGGGTGGATTTGGAGGACTGAGTGGGGCTTGTAGACTGCAGAGTCCGATGGGGGTGGTAATGGACAGGCCTGTCGCAGGAGTCCTGCCTCTGGACTGCAACTGGGGCTGCAATGGGTAGGGGTAGGGGAGCACAGATTATGTCCCTGGGCCTAGGGCTTAGGGGGTGGGGTGACCTGCTGGAAAAACAGCCTCTCACCTTTTGGTCCAATTGGAGCTGGTGGAGTCTGTGTCTCAGGGAGACACTGAGGTCTCAGGCAATGGGTGGTTTGGGGGGACTGAGTGGGGCTTGTAGACTACAGGTTCCAGTGGGGGTTTGGCAGGCCTGTCTGCAGGAGTCTCGCCTGCTGGCCTGCAACTGGGGCTGCCACAGTGGCATTTTCAAGACAGGACAATTATGTTCTTAGCAACGAAAGTCTGTGTTGTGTACTGAGTATGAAAAGATAAATTTTCACAATACTCTATCTGCAAACAGATGCTAAATGGTGCAACAAATGCTCTATTATCAACTCTCTACGCACTCAAATGCCCTGAATATAGAAAAAAAAGTGGTTTCACATGTGTGATTTGACTCAACTCTGATTCTCCCTCTAAAACTGAAAGGCTTGACTTTGATGATTTGCACTCAGTAGATTAAATGCTTCTAATGTTTTGTGGCCAGCCTTGCCCTGGAACCTCCCTGCTGAAATGAGGGGTAGGTGCCCCAAGGACACCTGGGCAAGTGTTTATTTTTCCTCACAGTTCAACCCTTACATTTCTTTGTGTCCTAGGGACAGAGTACAAGAACAGCCAGAGTCAGGATTTTTTGTCTTACTCAAGAAGAGAGAACACTGTTGTGTGTTGGATGCAGAAAATTAAAAAAAAAAAATCAGTTTTTGTTTGTATTCTTATCAGGCTAACCATTCTAGAGATTGACTAGAAACACAATTAAGTTTCAACAGCAATTTTGATATGTATGTTTGAACTAAGTTTTAATATAAATTATAGATTGTATTTTTATCAAAATTTTTATATTAACATTTCAGGGAAATCCTGGTTATAACGATATAAAAGGCTTTAGAGAAGAATTGAATTTGAAGTCAAGAGTAAAAATTGAATTGTGTTTTTTTTAGTATTAAATTAGCTTGTTGTCAGCAATTATTTTTTAAAATGTTTTCTAGGACAGATTATTACTTTGCCATAGACAACTGCAGACAGATACAAAGTAAACATACTGAAAGCAAAGTGAAAGTGAGCAAAGTAGAATATAGATTCATCTTGAGGTCCGCTTTGCTGTTGTTTTGACATTTGACCCAGTTTACTTGGAAACGTGAGCCAGGTTAACCTTTCAGGATGAAAAATAAGGTATTTTCCTACTGTCTCGTCAATGGCCTAATGAATTTTTGCCAACAGAAATAATACAAAATCTTCACTGGCTGAAATAACCAATTACTGCACACTGCCACTCTGCAAACATGGCACTCTGATTATTCTTTATCTTGGTGTAAAGCGATGGGCTGTCAAATTTCTCATCTCCAGAGTGCAGTGAAAAACAGGTGGAGTGTCTTGAGTAGGGAAGGGGCCAGTGTGAACAGAGCATCCTCCATGAGCTCATGCCTTGGGCGTTACTGCTGGTAAAAGAAACTCTATGGCATCATTACTCTGTTTGTGGAAGGCTTTTTCATTTTAGTAAGGTTCCACTCTTACAGGAGCAGTACAAAGACATTGCAGAGACTCCTGTCAGGTATCACACTGGAGTGACTTCCCATTGTTAACTCAGTGTCATGGGCTGAATTTGTCACACAGCATGCATCAATCTGACTTATTATTATGAAATAAACATTTCACACATGTTAGATTTTACACACAGCCCCTTTCCTTTTTACAGGTGAAAGTATCAATGCAGACTTCACTGCCAAAACTGTGTGCTTGAGTTTGCCTCATCTGTGAAAATCACAGAAGTGAGCACATCCAGAGAGCAGTGGATGAGCCTCTCCATGGGAAAGCCACTTTGCAATGACAGTATTTCCCCTGAGAGGTGAGAATGCAATGTCCTCTCTGTTGGCTTCTTGGGATTCCACCCAGAATTCTCCATGAAACATTGTCCTCATGTCCTTGTCCATGCTGTGAAGTACTCCACCACCAAGTTAAAGTCAGCCCACTGTGAGTGGTATTTTAAACTACCCAAATTTGTGCTGGGACATCCTCATCTCCTCCCTGATTCTCAGACTTTTCTGGGTTTTTCGTGTACAAATAGTACATTGTAGGGTTTTTCAGCTTTTGTGATTATATGGTCAATTCTTTTAATAGCATACAATGCCCATTATGAAAACTAATTACATGTGCTCATGTTTATATGTTTGTGTGTGATGTGTACGTTTGTGAAAGAGCATGTATCTGTCTCTAAGAGTGTGTGTTCGTGTGTATATGAATGTGTATATTAATGTGTGATTTTGCATGTGCTTATGTGTGCCTATAAGAGTGTGTGTGTTCATGTGCATGAATGTATATGTACATTTTGGCAAGCATGTGTGTTCATGTTTGTGTATTCATATGTGTGTGTGTGCCCATAAGCATATTTGTGTCCCTTTGTGTGCTTGTGTGTATGTGTGTGCTTGTATGTATGTGTATTCTCTATCTTTATATGTGTGTGTATATGAACTGTGTATGTATACACTTATGTGTGCTTTTGTATATATATATATATGTATATATGTATGTACATATATGTGTGTGTTTCTCAGTACATTTTGATTGAAATACCACTATACAGACAAACTACTGAGTTTCTGGCTTTTTTAGAGTGGCCTTGCACTTGCAGTCTTGGTAGATTCACTTTTTAATTAATTTTAATTAATTCCTGGAGGATTTTTATCCTGTTGGGAGTACTTTCTTCATAGACAATAATATTTGAGTTTCATGGCTTCTTTCCTCCATCTATATATTGTTGTGTCTTTTATTGTCTTGTTGTCCTGCGTATGTATTTCAGCACTAACTGACCAAGAGGCAGTGGCAAGGGAGGACAATTTTCCTTGTTCACCCTGAAGCATGTGATTGATCATAGGCTTTTATAAACCAATTTATTCTTTTGAGGAATTTTAGAGTTTTAGTTGGAGTGCATGTTGCATTTTATCAAGTACCTTTCTGTATCAGTTCATATGACCATTTGTCATTTTCCTGGATGGCTTAAGGTCCTGGTTCAGCCTTTGCCCCTGTCATGGCCTTGTGCTCCAGAAGGAACTGCTTATGTTTTCTCTTTCCTCTTCTAGAATCCCA